>NC_053023.1:509018034-509144223 GCF_003073215.2 Triticum urartu | reverse complement strand
ACAAGCCAGGGCCATGAAGGCTTGAATACATAACTCACTGAAAGCAACAATACCTGAGTACAGACATAAATAGAAAAGTTTGCCTTAAGAAGGCTGAGCAAAACAACGACATCTAGATCGAAAAGGCGCAGGCCTCCTGCCTAGGAGCATCTCATGGTCTTCATTGGTCTCCACATAGTAGTAGGCTTCGTTAGTGTAGTAGTAGTCATCGGCGGCTCCTGGGCTTCGTCACCTAATAGCAGCAATCGGGTAAAGGGAGAAAAAGGTAGAGCAACTGTGAGTACTCGTCCAAAGTACTCGCAAGACTTACATCAGATCTATGCTAAGTATGCATCAGTATCAAAGGGAAGGGGTGTATCTATGGACTATACTGCAGAAATGCTAGAATAGAAGGGAAGACCTAGCCTAACGAAGACTAGCCTCTTGCAGCATCTTGCAGCATTAGAAGAGTGCAGATTAGTATAACATATGTAATAAGTATATAGTAGCAATGCCCAGAGATCCTTCCTCAACTCCCCACGAGAAAGCGATCCTGGAGCTATCAAATCCATTTAGTGTCACAAGTATCCAGTTCTAGTTGTAATAGATCGGGATACAACTCCAAGCGCCCGTTACCGTGGACACGGCTATTTGAATATATATACTTCCCTGCAGGGGTGCACCAACTTACCCAACACGCTAGATCAACTCCGGCCGGACAAACTTTTCTAGGTCATGCCCGGCCTCGGTTGATCAACACGCCATACTCCTACCTAGGCTCTCTAAAGAGACCTGCCATGTCTCCAACGTATCTATAATTTTTTATTGTTCCATGCTATTATATTATCCATCTTGGATGTTTTATATGCATTATTATGCTATTTTATATCATTTTTCAGGACTGACCTATTAACCTAGTGCCCAGTGCCAATTACTGTTTTTTTCATGTTTTTGTCTTTTACAGAAAGTCAATACCAAACATAGACCAAACGAAATGAAACTTTTTGATGTTTTTTCTTCGACTAGAGGACACCTAGGAAGCTTTAGGAGGAGGCCAGAAGGCCCACGGGTGAGCCACAAGCTCACTAGGCGCGCCCTAGGGGCACCAAATGAGCTTGTTGGCCCCCGGTGGCTCCTCTAACCCTAATTTCAGCTCCATAAATACCCAAGTATTCCCCATATACCAGAGGGCACAACAAAAATACTTTTCCACAGCCGCAAGCTTCAGTCCTCGTGAGATCCCATCTTGGGGCCTTTTCTGGTACTCTGCTCAAGGGGGATTCGATCACGGAGGGCTTCTACATCAACCTTGTTGCCCTTCCGATGATGTGTGAGTAGTTTACCATAGACCTACGGGTCCATAGCTAGTAGCTAGATGGCTTCTTCTCTCTCTTTGATCTTCAATACAATGTTCTCCTCGATGTTCTTGGAGATCTATTCGATGTAATCTTCTTTTGCGTTGCGTTCGTTGAGATTCGATGAATTGTGGATTTATGATCAGATTATCTATGAATATTATTTGAGTCTTCTCTGAAATCTTTTATGCATGATTAAGATAGCTTTGTATTTCTCTCCATCTTGGCCAACTAGATTAATTTTTCTTCCAATGAGAGAGGTGCTTTGTTTTGGGCTCAATCTTGCGGTGTCCTCACCCAGTGAAAGAAGGGGTAGCGAGGCATGTATTTGTATTGTTGCCATTAAGGATAAAAATATGGGGTTTATTTCATATTTATTGGATCTATCCCTCTACATCGTGTCATCTTGCTTAAGGCGTTACTCCGTTCTTGTTAACTTAATACACTAGAGGCATGCTGGATAGCGGTCGATGTGTCGAGTAATAGTAGTAGATGCAGAATCATTTTGGTATACTTGTCACGGACATGATGCCTATATTCATGATCATTTCCTTAGATATCATCATAACTTTGCGCTTGTCTATCAATTGCTCAACAATAATTTGTTTACCCACCGTATGTGTTCTTTCAAGAGAGAAGCCTCTAGTGAAAACTATGGCCCCCGGGTCTATTTTTATCATATTATTTTCACATTACAAAACCAAAAAACCAAAAATACCTTGCTGCAATTTATTTACTTTTACTTTATTTTTCACTTTTATTTATCTTTTATACCTATCTCTATCAGATCTCATCCTTTCAAGTAACCGTGAAGGGATTGACAACCCCTTTATCATGTTGGGTGGAAGTACTTTTTTGTTTGTGTACGTGCTATCATTGGAGACTTGTGTGTTCCTCCTACTGGATTGATACCATGGTTCTTAACTGAGGGAAATACTTATCTCTACTTTGATGCATCACTCTTTCCTCTTCAAGGGAAAAAGCAATGCAAGCTCAAGAAGTAGCAAGGCCATACGCCGGCCTAAATCCTAAGTGTGAAGGGGTCATGGGCCTATCGTCCAAAGCACTCCTGCGCATTGCGAGGAAGTCGGGATCAGTCCTGGCTACCTCTTTATACAAAGAAGGTGCTTACGAGGACCACCCGCGCGCGAGCCGCTCAAGTGTGATGTTTGTAGAGCTTCCGGGAGAATCGTACGACATCGAGTGCCCATACTTATTCCCGTGTGGTGGTTAGTGTGAAAAGGCCATAGGCCTACTAAGATCACATATCCAAACCCGTTAGTGTATTGGGAGCTCGCGGAAACGATCAGTGGTCTTGTCGCCCTGTCTCACGGACTTATGACAAGGGCCAGGCCCATCCCTCTCTAGGGCGGTCTGCCTGCCCAGTCGTGCCGCGTCATTATCTCGCAGGTACCCTCATGGTCCCGACTGCAACAACTCTCGCGGGTACCCCTTGGGTCGACCCAACTTCAACAAGGGACTGAGGTGAAGGTCAAGGTATCTTGTGTCCATAACATCAAGGGGGAATCTTAGGAATCACCCTCGATGGATTCCTACTCGATGTAACCGTCATGGTGACCTCGGAGGAATCACCCTCGAAGGGTTCACACTTGAGCTGTCGCACGACAGAGTCATTATCGGGAGAGGTAAATGAGGAATCACCCTCAGTAATCCACCACCGATTAGATACAGTACAGAGATATCATCAGGAGTGCGTTACGAGGTATCACCCTTGGCACTCAATAGTAACTCTAAAGAGTCGTACAACTAAAGGGGGTGTCGGTGTTGTGTTCGATCTCTGCACGTCGATCACATTGATCGAGTCATACGGAAGCAAAGCATGGCAATGATGACCCACAAGTGTAGGGGATATATCGTAGTCCTTTCGATAAGTAAGAGTGTCGAACCCAACGAGGAGCAGAAGAAAATGATAAGCCGTTTTCAGTAAGGTATTCTCTGCGAGCACTGAAATTATCGGTAACAGATAGTTTTGTGATAAGGTAATTGTAATGGGTAACAAGTAATAAAAGTAAATAAGATGCAGCAAGATGGCCCAATCCTTTTTTAGCAAAGGACAAGCCTGGACAAACTCTTATATAAAGGAAAGCGCTCCCGAGGACACATGGGAATTATCGTCAAGCTAGTTTTCATCACGTTCATATGATTTGCGTTCGGTACTTTGATAATTTCATATGTGGGTGGACCGGTGCTTGGGTACTGTCCTTCCTTGGACAAGCATACCAGTTATGATTAACCCCTATTGCAAGCATCCGCAACTAAAATAGAAGTATTAAGGTAAACCTAACCATAGCATGAAACATATGGATCCAAATCAACCCCTTACGAAGCAACGCATAAACTAGGGTTTAAGCTTCTGTCACTCTAGCAACCCATCATCTACTTATTACTTCCCAATGCCTTCCGCTAGGCCCAAACAATGGTGAAGTGTCATGTAGTCGACATTCACATGACACCACTAGAGGAAATACAACATACATCTCATCAAAATATCGAACGAATACCAAATTCACATGACTACTTATAGCAAGACTTCTCCCATGTCCTCAGAAACAAACGGAACTACTCACAAATCATATTCATGTTCATAATCAAAGGGGTATTAATATGCATAATGGATCTGAACATATGATCTTCCACCAATTAAACCAACTAGCATCAACTACAATGAGTAATCAACACTACTAGCAACCCACAGGTACCAATCTGAGGTTTTGGGACAAAGATTGGATACAAGAGATGAACTAGGGTTTGAGATGAGATGGTGCTGGTGAAGATGTTGATGGAGATTGACCCCCTCCCAATGAGAGGATCATTGGTGATGCCGATGGTGATGATTTCCCCCTCCCGGAGGGAAGTTTCCCCGGCAGAACAGCTCCGCCGGAGCCCTAGATTGGTTCCGCCTCATGGCGGCAGCGTTTCGTCCCGTGAGCTTGCTTATGATTTTTTTCCTCGACGAACGACTTCATATAGCCAAAGATGGGCATCAGAAGGCTGCCAGGGGGGCCACGAGGCAGGGGGGCGTGCCCAGGGGGTAGGGCACGGCCCCACCCTCGTGGACGGTGGGTGGACCACTCTGGTACTTCTTTCGCCCAATATTTTTTATATATTCTGAAACATGCTCCAGTGAAGTTTCAGGACTTTTGGATATGTGCAGAATAGGTCTCTAATATTTTCTCCATTTCCAGCCCAGAATACCAGATGCCGGCATTCCCCCTCTTCATGTAAACCTTGTAACATAAGAGAGAATAGGCATAAGTATTGTGACATAATGTGTAATAACAGCCCATAATGCAATAAATATTGATATAAAAGCATGATGCAAAATGGACGTATCAACTCCCCCAAGCTTAGACCTTGCTTGTCCTCAAGCGAAAGCCGATGTCGATAAATATGTCCACATGTTTAGAGATAGAGGTGTCGATAAAAATAAAATACGGACATGAGGGCATCATGATCATTCTTAGAACAGCAACATATACATATATATTGTCATATGATCTCTTATGCTAAAGTAATAATTCAATCAAAAATTCAAGTATGAATCATAAACTTCATTGAAAGATAACAAACTATAATCTCAGTCATTGAAGCAATTGCAATTTATCATAACATCAGAAAGAGTCAATATAAGAGCTTTTCAGCAAGTCCACATACTCAACTATCATTTAGTCTTTCACAATTGCTAACACTCACGCAATATTTATGGGTATGAAGTTTTAGCCGAACATAGAGAAAGATAGGGGCTTATAGCTTTGCCTCCCAACTTTTTACCTCAAGAGTAATGTCAACAATAATGGCTCATGAAAACTCACGCCCAATTAGCCATATATATCAGGATCTTTCCAACACATTGTGCTTGCCAATGGATAAAATGTAAAAAGGAAAGGTGATGATCACCATGACTCTTGCATGAAGTATAAGACAAGAATAAAAGATAGGCCCTTCGCAGAGGGAAGTAGAGGTTGTCATGTGCTTTTATGGTTGGATGCACAAAATCTTAATGCAAAAGAACGTCACTTTATATTGCCACTTGTGATATGGACCTTCATTATGCAGTTCGTCGCTTTTATTTCTTCCACATCTCAAGATCGTATAAAGCTTATTTTCTCCACACTAATAAATCATACATATTTAGAGAGCATTTTTTATTGCCTGCAACGATGCAACTTATTTGAAGGATCTTACTCGATCCATAGGTAGATATGGTGGACTCTCATGGCAAAACTAGGTTTAAGGATATTTGGAAGCACAAGTAGTATCTCTACTTGGTGTAAAGAATTTGGCTAGCATGAGAAGGAATGGCAAGCTCAAGATGTTGGATGATCCATGACAATATAATTTATTTCGGATGTAAGAAAACATAACCCATTATGTTGTCTTCCTTGTCCAACGTCAACTCTTTAGTATGTCATATTTTAATGAGTGCTCACAATCATAAAAGATGTCCAAGATAGTATATTTATATGTGAAAACCTCTCTTCCTTATTACTTCCTATTAATTGCAACGATGACCAAAACTATGTTTGTCAACTCTCAACAACTTTTATTCATCATACTCTTTATATGTGAAGTCATTACTCTCCATAAGATCCATATGATCTCTTTATTTCTTTTTATCTTTTCTTTTTTATTCTATTCCCTCAAGATCATAGCAAAATAATCAAGCCCTTGACTCAACACTAAACTTTATTATATATAGCTCACGAACTCGATTACATAGAAGGATCATAAAGCAAAACTCAAAACTAGATCATACAAAACTTTATTCTACTAGATCAAGATATTACCAAAAGGATCGAACTAAGAAAAACGGTAAAGATAAAAGTGTGATGGTGATACGATAACCGGGCACTCCCCCAAGCTTGGCAGTTGCCAAGGGGAGTGCCCATACCCATGTGTTTATATCTCTTTCTTCGGGGATGGTGATGATGGAGTTGTTGATGGCATGTGCTTCTTTGTTAATTTGCGCTTGAGGATAGAATTTTGCTCCCTTAGGTCCTCGATCTCCCTCTCAAGGCTTAATACCTTTTTGCATAGTTCTTGTTTGTTCTCCTGCAAGAGACGAAAAGGGATAAACTCGATCTTAGGTTTCTTTGCTCTATTGGGGAGGCTTGACTTTTTGAACTCCACATGCATTTCCCCAGGTTGAGGTAATGGGACTTCATCTTCATCTGAGCTCGTCTTCCACTTTCCCTTAGGCTCATAGTCTTCTTCTTCCTCCGTGGTCCAACCATGATGCTCCAAGTCCCCGTAGACCTTATGATCTGCAAGGTTCTCCCTCCGAATCTTGGGATGACATATTGCTCTAATCTGCAGCAAAAACAGCTCGAAATAAAAACATAGGATATTTGTGTGATACGGTGGTCAAAACCTTCGGGAGATTATATAATGAATTTTTACCGACCAAAAGAAGTATCATGCAAAAAAACGGAGTCCGGAGAGCACACGAGGTGCCCACGAGGCAGGGGGCGCGCCCAGGGTTAACTCGTGGAAGCCTCGTGTCCTTTCCGGACTACTTATTTTCCTATTTTCTTAAATATTCCAAAACGGAGAAAAATTGCCATTAGAACTGTTTTGGAGTCGGTTTACTTACCGTACCTCATACCTATTCCTCTTTGGAGTCTGGAACGTTCTGGAAAGTGTCCCTTATGTATTCCTTCAGGGTTACGGTTTCAATAACATTAGTTTCAACATTTATGGGATTACCTGAGATGTAATGTTTGATTCTTTGACCGTTCACCACCCTGGATTTGTGCCTTCGAAGTTGTTAATTTTTATGGCATCGGAACAATAGACCTCCTCGATGACGTAAGAACCTTCCCATTTAGAGAGGAGTTTACCTGCAAAAAATCTTAAACGAGAGTTGTATAATAATATATAATCCCCTACATTAAACTCACGGTTTTGTATCCTTTTATCATGCCATCTTTTAACCTTTTCTTCAAACAATTTGGCATTCTCATAAGCCTGGGTTCTCCATTCATCAAGTGAGCTAATGTCAAAACGCCTCTTCTCACTGGCAAGTTTGAAATCATAATTGAGCTCTTTAATGGCCCAATATGCCTTATGTTCTAGTTCAAGAGGTAAGTGACATGCCTTTCCATAAACCATTTTATATGGAGACATACCCATAGGATTTTTATATGCGGTTCTATAGGCCCATAATGCATCATCAAGTTTCATGGACCAATTCTTTCTAGATCTATTAACAGTCTTTTGCAAAATTAATTTCAGCTCTCTATTACTCAATTCTACTTGACCACTAGACTGTGTGCGATAAGGAGATGCAATTCTATGATTAACATCATACTTAGCAAGCATTTTACGGAAAGCGCCATGAATAAAATGTGAACCACCATCAATCATTAAATATCTAGGGACTCCAAACCTCAGAAAAATAACTTCTTTAAGCATCTTAATAGAGGTGTTATGATCAGCACTACTAGTTGGAATAGCTTCTACCCACTTAGTAACGTAATCAACAGCAACTAAAATATGTGTATACCCATTACAGGAAGGAAAAGGTCCCATATAATCAAAGCCCCAAACATCAAATGGTTCAATAACAAGTGAATAATTCATAGGCATTTCTTGACGTCTGCTAATACTACCAATTCTTTGACATTCATCACAAGACAAGACAAACTTACGGGCATCCTTGAAGAGAGTAGGCCAATAAAAACCGGATTGCAATACCATATGTGCAGTTCTATCTCCAGCATGGTGTCCTCCATAAGCTTCAGAGTGACACTTGCATAGGATATGTTCCTGTTCATGCTCAGGTACACAATGTCTAATTACACCATCTACTCCTTCTTTATAAAGGTGTGGGTCATCCCAAAAGTAATGTCTTAAATCATAGAAGAACTTTTTTCTTTTGCTGGTATGTGAAACTAGGTGGTATAAATTTAGCAACAATATAATTAGCATAATCAGCATACCATGGAGCAGTACGAGAAGCATTTATGACAGCTAATTGTTCATCACGAAAGCTATCATCAATACGTAGTGGGTCATCAAGAACATTCTCTAACCTAGACAAGTTGTCTGCAACGGGGTTCTCAGCTCCCTTTCTATCAATAATATGCAAATCAAATTCTTGTAGCAAGAGAACCCATCTAATAAGTCTAGGTTTAGCGTCTTTCTTTTACATAAGATATTTAATAGCAGCCTGATCAATGTGAACAGTTACTTTGGAATCAACAATATAAGGTCTGAACTTATCACAAGCAAATACAACTGCTAAAAATTCTTTTTCAGTAGTAGCATAATTTCTTTGGGCACTGTCTAGAGTTTTGCTAGCATATTGGATGACATTTAATTTCTTATCAACTCTTTGCCCTAGAACAGCCCCTACAGCATAATCACTAGCATCACACATAATTTCAAATGGTAAATTCCAATCAGGAGGCTGAACAATAGGTGCAGAAATCAAAGCTTTCTTAAGTATTTCATATGCTTCTACACAGTCATCATCAAAAACAAAAGGAACATCTTTTTGGAAGAGATTAGTCAGAGGCCTGGAAATTTTAGAGAAGTCCTTAATGAACCTCCTATAAAAACCGGCATGACCAAGAAAACTTCTTATACCTTTAATGTCCTTAGGACATGGCATCTTTTCAATAGCATAAACTTTAGCTTTATCAACTTCAATACCTCTTTTAGAAATTTTATGCCCCAAGACAATACCTTCATTAACCATAAAGTGGCACTTCTCCCAATTCAAGACAAGATTAGTTTCTTCACATCTCTGCAAAACTCGATCAAGGTTGCTTAAGCAATCATCAAAAGAAGTGCCATATATAGAAAAATCATCCATAGATACCTCAACAATATTTTCACAAAATTCAGAGAATATAGCAGTCATACATCTTTCAAAGGTAGCAGGTGCATTGCATAAACCAAAAGGCATACGTCTATAAGCAAAGGTACCAAAAGGGCAAGTAAAAGTTGTCTTTTCTTGATCCTCTTTTGACACAGGTATTTGAGAGAAACCAGAATAACCATCTAGAAAGCAAAAATGTGTATGTTTGGATAATCTTTCTAGTATTTGATCAATAAAAGGTAAAGGGTAATGATCTTTTTAGTAGTTGCGGAAATCAATTACCATTCTATAACCTGTAGCAATTCTTTGTGGGATCAACTCATCTTTATCATTAGGAACAACAGTAATACCTCCCTTCTTAGGGACACAATGGACAGGACTTACCCACTGACTATCAGCAACTGGATAAATTATACCTGGCTCCAGAAGCTTTAGTATTTCTTTTCTTACCACTTCTTTCATCTTAGGATTTAACCGTCGTTGGTGACCAACAACCGGTTTCGCGTCTTTCTCCAATTTTATTTTGTGCTGGCATAGAGTGGGACTAGTGCCCTTAAGATCATCAAGAGTATATCCAATAGCAGCACGGTGCTTCTTCAGAGTTTTCAATAATTTCTTTTCTTCATGCTCTGAAAGGTTAGCACTAATAATAAAAGGATATATCTCTTTCTCATCAAGATAAGCATATTTAAGAGTATCAGGTAAAGGTTTAAGCTCAAACACTGGATCACCCTTGGGTGGAGGAGGATCCCCTAGAATTTCAACAGGCAAGTTTTGTTTCAAAATAGGTCCCTGTTTAAAGAATACTTCATCTATTTCCCTTCTTTCATTCATAAACATATCATTTTCATGGTCTAGCAAATATTGTTCTAAATGATCACTAGGAGGCACGGCAATAGAAGCAAGACCAATAATTTCATCTTTACTAGGCAATTCTTTATCATGGGTTTGTCTACAAAATTTAGCAGAATTAAATTCACGAGACATATCCCCTAAACCAACAGATACAATATCCTTATCGCAATCTATCTTAGCATTAACAGTTTTCAAGAAGTGTCTACCAAATATAATGGGACAAAAGTTATCTTGTGGGGAACCAAGAACAAGAAAATCAGCAGGATATTTAACTTTCCCACACAAGACTTCAACATCTCTAACAATACCAACTGGTGAAATAGTGTCTCTATTGGCAAGCTTAATTGTAACATCAATCTCTTCTATCTCAGCAGGTGCAATATCATGCATAATTTCTTTATATAAGGAATGAGGTATTGCACTTGCACTAGCACCCATATCACATAAGCCATGATAGCAATGATCTCCTATTTTAACAGAAATAACAGGCATGCCAACAACATGTCTATGTTTATCTTTAGTATCAGGTCTAGCAATTCTAGCAGCTTCATCACAGAAGTAAATAACATGCCCCTCAATATTATCAGCCAAGAGAACTTTAACCATAGCAATACTAGGTTCAACTTTAATTTCCTCAGAGGGTGTAGGTGTTCTAGTATTACTCTTATGAACTACAGTTGAAGCTTTAGCATGATCCTTTATTCTAACAGGGAAAGGTGGTTTCTCAATATGAGAAGTGGGAACAACAGGATCATTATAAGTGATAGTATTTTCTTCAACTTTAATAGGTGCAACTACTTTTAATTCAATGGGAGGATTATATTTAAACCACTTCTCCTTATGGAGATCAACATGTGTAGCAAAGGATTCACAGAAAGAAGCTACTATCTCAGAGTCAAGTCCATATTTAGTGCTAAATTCATGGAAAGCATCGGTATCCATAAAGGATTTAACACATTCAAACTTAGGTGTTATACCTGACTCCTTACCTTCGTTGAGGTCCCAATCTTCAGAGTTGCGTTTAATTCTTTCCAATAAATCCCATTTGAATTCAATAGTCTTCATCATAAAAGAGCCAGTACAGGAAGTGTCGAGCATGGAACGATTATCGAGAGAAAGCCGAGCATAAAAAATTTGAATAATAATTTCTCTTGAGAGCTCATGATTGGGGCATGAATATAACATTGACTTAAGCCTCCTCCAAGCTTGAGAGATGCTTTCTCCTTCGCAAGGCCAAAAATTATATATATAATTACGATCACAATGAACAAGATGCATAGGATAAAACTTCTGATGAAATTCCAATTTCAATCGGTTGTAGTTCCATGATCCCATATCATCACATAGCCTAAACCATGTCAATGCCTTTCCCTTCAAAGATAAAGGAAAGACCTTCTTCTTGATAACATCCTCAGGCATACCTGCAAGCTTATATAATCCACAAACTTCATCCACATAGATTAGGTGCAAATCGGGATGTAATGTTCCATCACCTATGAAAGGATTAGCTAGCAGTTTCTCTATCATACCCGAAGGAATTTCAAAGTAAACATTTTCAGTAGGCTCCGTAGGTTGAGGATAAACTCTTTGCTCTACTGGTCGGGGTGAAGATACCCCGAACAAGCCCCTCAAAGGATTATGTTCCATAGTAGCAAGTGACAGTAAATTTCAGCACACTATATAAATTTTTCCTTACCAAATTCCACCTACCAAAGGCGCTTCACTCCCCGGCAACGGCGCCAGATAAGAGTCTTGATGACCCAAAAGTGTAGGGGATCTATCTTAGTTCTTTTGATAAGTAAGAGAGTTGAACCCAACGAGGAGCAGAAGGAAATGATAAGCAGTTTTCAGTAAGGTATTCTCTGCAAGCACTGAAATTATCGGTAACAGATAGTTTTGTGATCAGGTAATTTGTGATGGGTAACAAATAATAAAAGTAAATAAGGTGCAGCAAGATGGCCCAATCCTGTAGCAAAGGACAAGCCTGTAAAAACTCTTATATAAAGGAAAGCGCTCCCGAGGACACATGGGAATTATCGTCAAGCTAGTTTTCATCATGTTCATATGATTCGCGTTTGGTACTTTGATAATTAGATATGTGGGTGGACCGGTGCTTGGGTATTGTCCTTCCTTGGACAAGCATCCCACTTATGATTAACCCCTATTGCAAGCATCCGCAACTACAACAGAAGTATTAAGGTAAACCTAACCATAGCATGAAACATATGGATCCAAATCAGCCCCTTACGAAGCAACACATAAACTAGGGTTTAAGCTTCAGTCACTCTAGCAACCCATCATCTACTTATTACTTCCCAATGCCTTCCTCTAGGCCCAAACAATGGTGAAGTGTCATGTATTCGATATTCACATGACACCACTAGAGGAAAGACAACATACATCTCATCAAAATATCGAACGAATACCAAATTCACATGACTACTTATAGCAAGACTTCTCTCATGTCCTCGGGAACAAACGGAACTACTCACAAATCATATTCATGTTCATAATCAGAGGGGTATTAATATGCATAATGGATCTGAACATATGATCTTCCACCAAGTAAACCAACTAGCATCAACTACAAGGAGTAATCAACACTACTAGCAACCCACAGGTACCAATCTGAGGTTTTGGGACAAAGATTGGATACAATAGATGAACTAGGGTATGAGATGAGATGGTGATGGTGAAGATGTTGATGGAGATTGACCCCCTCCCAATGAGAGGATCGTTGGTTATGACGATGGTGATGATTTCCCCCTCCCGGAGGGAAGTTTCCCCGGCAGAACAGCTCCGCCGGAGCCCTAGATTGGTTCCGCCTCGTGGCGGCGGAGTTTCATCCCGTGAGCTTGCTTATGATTTTTTCCTCGACGGAAGACTTCATATAGCCAAAGATGGGCATCGGGGGGCTGCCAGGGGCCCACGAGGCAGGGGGCGCGCCTAGGGGGTAGGGCGAGCCCCCCACCCTCGTGGACGGTGGGTAGCCCCCCTCTAGTACTTCTTTCACCCAATATTTTTTATATATTCTGAAACGTGCTCCCGTGAAGTTTCAGGACTTTTGGATATGTGCAGAATAGGTCTCTAATTTTTGCTCCTTTTCCAGCCCAGAATTCCAGCTGCCGGCATTCCCCCTCTTCATGTAAACCTTGTAACATAAGAGAGAATAGGCATAAGTATTGTGACATAATGTGTAATAACATCCCATAATGCAATAAATATCGATATAAAAGCATGATTCAAAATGGACGCATCAACTCCCCCAAGCTTAGACCTCGCTTGTCCTCAAGCGAAAGCCGATATCGATAAATATGCCCACATGTTTAGAGATAGAGGTGTCGATAAAAATAAACTATGGACATGAGGGCATCATGATCATTCTTAGAACAGCAACATATACATATATTGTCATATGATCTTTTATGCTAAAGTAATAATTCAATCATAATTTCAAGTATGAATCATAAACTTCATTGAAAGATAACAAACTATAATCTTAGTCATTGAAGCAATTGCAATTTATCATAACATCAGAAAGAGTCAATATAAGAGCTTTTTAGCAAGTCCACATACTCTACTATCATTTAGTCTTTCACAATTGCTAACACTCACGCAATATTTATGGGTATGAAGTTTTAGCCGGACATAGAGAAAGATAGGGGCTTATAGCTTTGCCTCCCAACTTTTTACCTCAAGAGTAATGTCAACAATAATGGCTCATGAAAACTCACATCCAATTAGCCATATATATCAGGATCTTTTCCCGGCTTTAGGAAGTTATCACACAAACAAACCGAAGGGGAAGGTTCCATGTTTGTAGTGTTAGAGGCATGGGACAGGTATGTGTAGGTCATAAGCGGATTCATCATATTTTGCTAATCAATTTTCATATATAGATTGTTTCCATCCGAGTTATAGATTATTTTATATGAATTTTCAAAGATTTAAACAATTTTTGGAATTTACTCGATTTATTTTAATTCGAAAAAACATTGGCTAAAATGCTAAGTGCACCCAAAATGGTACCCAACTATACATCACAGAGGCTGACAGTAGACCTAGTTGACTGGGTCAACTACCTAGTCAGCAGAGGCTAACTGGTGGGGCAAGCTGGTGACGGGTCAACCTTATCCAGTTAAACGATGGGCTGGACCCACGTGTCATACTCAGCAGGGTTTAACCAGGGTCACTTTGGCTGGTGGGGTTCAAGGCTCTTTGCAGAAATATAGTTTTGCCCTATTACTTTAGTAGTGGCCTACTCTAATAGCTAGACATACCACCTCACACGGTAGCCTAGGCAAATCGTATCACGCAATCACCCATAAATATAATTTGAGTATGTGGGCTCCTATCTCACACGGTAACCCCAACCTTCCCAAATAATGCTACTGGTATCACACCAGCAATCTGAGCTGGTCCACAATCCCCACCGGTTCAACCAATTATTTTTAAATGGAAGAGGTGATGAAATCAAGCTGACAGTTCTCGGAAGAGTTGATCAAGTTGTCGATAACAGGCGACATGGCTAATCATGATCAGTTTTATACACTCTACAAATGTTTGTGTACTTTACCTCTGATTCCCGATCACACCCTTGTGCCACTAAACTTCATTTGTGAAGTGGCTAGGTTGATCAAGACGAGACTTTTGGGAAGTAGTAGCCGCCTCAGAAATGGTAGACCCAATACAACCTACACACCTACATCTATTTGTCTACCCAGGAGGGTTCCCACAACGTACTTGGTCCCGACAGAGCCCATATTATATCACGGTTACACACGAAAGTAACTGAACTTTGAACTCGTATTATCCCTTTGAGCCTGGGCGGTCACCCACAAAAATTTTCAACCACGAAGAAATACCAAAGCACCGCTCAGATGATTCATCAATCAAGTTGTAATTAAGTGGTCAACCCTAAGGTTGTATGTTGGAATAATAATTGATGTTTCCTAATCCATATTATAGCAGCTAAGCAACTACTCGATGGTTACATGGTCAGGGTATGTTTGGACCTAAGTTGTTAACTGTTGGGTTGTACAAAATTTAGCATCCTACACACAGCTAACATGGCAAAACTACAATGCAAATAAAATACTGGCTAACATGATCAAAGTGGAACTTGCCTGGCATTGACGATTCTTCAAACTCACGGTCTTGATCATGTTACTATTTGCTCTCTGTACAATCTAACGTAAGTAAAGAGCAATCATAAACAACCATACAATGCAATCAAACATACAACAAGTGTTGTGCATGGTGTCAGTGTCATTGTGTTGCAAGATCATGTGCCAGGGTTAACTCGTAAGAGTTTGGGAAAACAACATAGTGGTTGTTAATTGGAATACATGTGACATAAGGTTTCACATGCAAGTTTCAGTAAGGGTTCATCACATAAGAAGTATATGATGTCAAGTTGTGGTTGTCAGATCCAATCAAAAGGAATCATAACAACAGAGTCATGGTCTATGAATCTTGGATAGCCAAGTTCATGTTCAAGTTTGAATGACAATTCAAACTTGTTAACCTTTCATGATCTTGAATACACTAAGGTCTGAAAATGATAACTTGTTATGGCTTCCAATTCAATTTGGATTTGAACTAGCGTTCATCTTATTCGAATTCAAATTGAATTGAGTTCACAATTTGATTTGCTTCTACTAAGTTAAATTGAATTATGAATTATTTCATAATTGGCTAAGCTGGTCAAGAATTCATTTGCAAAATTATATCATTTAATTTAGATTAATTAAATGACTTCTAGGTATCACTTGGGTTTAACTAAATTTAAATTATGTTTTAACTTTTCCTAAAGTCAAATACAAATCCAATGTAACCACTAAAGTTTATTTATTCCAAATTTAATCTAAAGTCAGATATACATCCAAAAATATGACTAGGCTCATTTCTTAATTTGTACTAAAGTCGAATACAATCCCAAAATGATTTACTATGTGCAATAGTTTTCAAGTTGTATTTGAGTTTGAACTAAATTTAATTTGAGTTCATTTTCCCCTAAAGTCAATTATTAACTCTAGATATAACTAATGTGTTTAATTCAATTCATAAACTATATTGCATTAGTTTTACTTAAATTAAACCTAGGGTTTTAGAGTTATAATCAAACTATGTTTGAATTTAATTCAAAATTTATTTTAATTTCCTAAGGTTAAATAATAATCCAAGAATATCTACTAAAGTTCATTTTAGGTTTCTGAACTCGGTTGTGTGACAATTATTCTAATAAACATTTTACTACCCAATTAAACTAGAATTTGATTTAAATATTATTTGAATTATAGCTATTGTTCAACTGTGTGCAAATTCTTTTTTTAATTATTTTAAAATTAGACTACAATAGCTAAGATGAACTACATGTTACTAGCTTCAATTGCAAAAAGAATCACTTTAATTAGATTTCTAAATTGCAAGTTATGCCCATTTTAAGTTTGAATCCATTCTGTTTGAAATCAAATTTTCAGGGTGATAGTACATTTCATAAGGATCATTTTGCAAAAGTAATCACTCAATTTGCACTTATAGATAATTAGTTATGAGTGTTTAAGTTTAGGGGTTTTTTCTGTAAAATTTTCATTTCAATTTAATTAACTGATTTTCTTCTAGATAAGGTTGTGACGTGGCATGTTCTGATCCTGTACCGATTCGCTTAAGTGAGTGCGTGTGGTGTGTTTGATCTAGATGGACGACTAAGATTAGAAGCTCACCGAGGGGTGGCACTAGGTCATCGGAGATCTGCCGGATCTTCGTCGAAAAACGCGAAGACAGCGGCGCTCGCCTCGGCAATGGTCGGGGATGATGATGCAAGGGTCTTGGGCTGCATGAGGGGCACGGCTAGATGCGGTTCAGTGTCGCGGGTCCTCTCATGGTCGTTGCTAGCCTTAGGGACGACTATAGCGACGTCGGGGCCTCGCCGGAGTTCATGTGAGCGACAGAGGTCTCAGGTGAGGCCGCTGTGCTCGAAACCGTGCACTTTGGCGGATGGGTTATCAGGATTCAGACAACCGCGGGGAACATGATGGATAAGTCGAGAGGGTCCTGGGCGTGCTCACCTCACCCGGAGTCAATGGCGCGGCGGCGGAGGGGCTCGGGTTCCAGTGAAGTGGGGGTTGCAATTGGCTTCGAGCACGACGAGGTTGTCTGGGTGATGCACCATGGAGCGGCGGATCTAATGGTGGCAGCGGTGGTCACTAGAATTTTGCCGAAGTAAAACTAGGTCAGCGGTGAACATGGGCGTCGGCGGTGAGGCAGCCTGACGTTAAGGAGGGTTGCGGGTTGGGGCAAAATGAAGAGGACGGCGGGGTGGATTTATAGGACATGGCGGTTGGGTCTGGCATGCACGATGGACGTGCGTGATGTAGGATCGTGGGTGTGGGCGTGCACGAGGTGGGGAGCGATTGCGGGAGGTGGGGATGACGCGTGGGGCCGGGCGTCAGTGAGAAAGAGGGGGAGGGAGGGGTGTGGTGCACTGGTTTGGCTGAGCTAGCTACTTGGGCTTCGACTTGGCTGGCTGGCTCAGCTGGGCCTTTTTCTGTTTTCTGGTTTTCTCTTTTCTTCTTTTCCTTTTCTGTTTGTTTCTATAAATTCAAATGGACTTTGAATTTTAATTTTCTTCCAAGAGTGAATCTTTCCTAAATTCCAAATTGAATATTTGTTAATATGTCAACTTTTTGTCACGGCATTTTGGACATGTTTATTTTTATGCACTTATATTTTCTTTTGAATTTGAACTTGATTTCAAAACCAAATATATTTCAAATTCATTTTAGAAAATGGCATAGGGTCTAGGTCATTATTTGGACTTGTGGAATTCATCTTCCTACCAAAATAACTGCCAATCCTTCTTAAATAATTTCTCTTTGGGTTTGAATTGATTTAAAAATGAATCCAACCCAAATATTTTCTTAGGAGAAATAAATTATCTTGGATATTCTTGGGACTTATTAAGAATACTTTTTCCCAACGATATTTCAATTGGCTAGGGTGCCTACCAGGCTAGCTAGGTTTCACTCGTTGCATTGGGCTTTTACCCTTCCTAGGCAAACAATCAATCAATCAATATATTCAAGGTCAACCACAAGCTATCCTAGGCAAAATTTAGCTAAAGTCAAACAAGCAAAGATTTTCCTAAAAAAATAATTGCCTATGAATTTTTTACAGCGTTAAAATGT
The DNA here is from genome assembly GCF_003073215.2 of Triticum urartu. NCBI lineage: Eukaryota > Viridiplantae > Streptophyta > Magnoliopsida > Poales > Poaceae > Triticum > Triticum urartu. Next base: position 509,125,999 of record NC_053023.1, on the reverse strand, counting down.
ATTTGAGTTTTCCTAATCGAATGTAATCTTGCCATTTGACATTTTCATTCTTGTTTACAACATGGATTACATAGCCTTGCGCAGAGAAAGAAAATGTAATATCTAAATAATTGGGCAAGGCCTATTTCTATGAGCTGAACTAAGAGCATCTTCAACGGTGACCCACAAACCACCCGCATACATACGGACCGCGTTGTTCGGACCATGTAAGCCATCCAACGCGGACATGTATTGGTCCGCAGGACGGTCCAGACACGTTTTCTCCCGCAAACCGGAGATAAATGTAGGGGCTTTGCGGAATCTAGATCGCTACCACGCCCACTTCTGACCGCCCTGACCCACTCAACTCTTCTCACCCGCTTTTCTTGCTATGCACCCGCCGCTTACCACGCCGCATTAATGTCGGCCCAGAGCACACAACGACAAAAATTGGTACCGCGATGTGGCCGGATGGAGGGAGAGTGGCGCTAACCGAACCGACCTCTCGGGAGCCACCACTTCAATGCGGACGCGGCTTCCCGAGGAACCAACTCTGGCCGCTGCGCTACATTGAAGCGGCTGACCGGCCCCTCGCATGGTTTGGCGGCGGCTATATAAGCCGCACTCCGACGCCTTCCACATTGCAGTCTATCCTCCTCGTCATCCTTCCCTCTCCCTGCCCATCTTCATCCACAACTCCGACGATGGGCAAGTCATGGGCGTGGCACCGACAGGCAGAGGTTCCAGGGCGGGGTTGGGTGGATTGTGTTGACCCCGCCCTCGAACTCCGGGGTCGTCGTCCTCATTGGCGGGCGGCTCCTCGACGAAGGCAGGGACCGTCATCTCCTTCGGCGACGAGGAGAACCAGCTGCCTCCGCAACAACAGTCCGCGCCCGAGGTGGCAGGCCAGGTGTATGTTGCCACCGACGCGGGGTACGAGCAGCAGATGGCGTTGATGCTCCGTCCCTCCGTGCTCCACCTCAACGGTCCGGCTCCGCCCCCGGGGACGCTCCTCCCCGTGAAGCCGGAGCTGGCATCCCCTCGGAGTTCTCCGTCGCGCAACCGCGATGTTTAAATCGAACGTCGCATGAAGGAAGAGCGGCTCTCGCCGTCGGCCCAACGTGTCAAGGAGGAGTGGCTCTCTCCGTCGCCCCGGCGCTCAAGGAGGAGCGGCTCTCGCCGCCGCCCGGCGCTTCGTCAAGGAGGAGCGCCGCTCGCTGCCGCCCCGACACGTCGTCAAGGGGGAGCGGCTCTCGCGGCCGCCCGGCGCTTCGTCAAGGAGGAGCGCCGCTCGCTGCCGCCCCGACACGTCGTCAAGGGGGAGCGGCTCTCGCCGCCGCCCGGCGCTTCGTCAAGGAGGAGCGCCGCTTGCTGCCGCCCCGACACGTCGTCAAGGGGGAGCGGCTCTCGCCGCCGCCCGGCGCTTCGTCAAGGAGGAGCGCCGCTCGCTGCCGCCCCGACACGTCGTCAAGGGGGAGCGGCTCTCGCCGCCGCCCGGCGCTTCATCAAGGAGGAGCGCCGCTCGCTGCCACCCCGACACGTCGTCAAGGAGGAGCGGCTCTCGCCGTCGCCCGGCACTTCATCAAGGAGGAGCGCCGCTCGCTGCCACCCTGACACGACGTCAAGGAGGAGCACCGCGTGTCGCCGCCTCGGCGCGTGAAGGAGGAGTGGCGAGAGCCTGGCTCTTCGTCAAGGAGGAGCGCCACTCGCAACTGCCCAAGAAGGAGCGCCGCGCGCCGGGGGCGCTGCCCAATGCGATCGCGGCGAAGGCATGCGGTCATATTCTCCACTACCTCAGCAGCAGCGGGGCCAAGGGTAGTTGTTCGACTTCCCGGAGCGCCATGACGGTCTAGAACCTGATGCACACAATTATGAGAGACTCCACTGAGATCTCTCGAAATATGATAAACTTATGCCTGTATATTTTTGGATGCTTGGACATAATCTGCAATGTATTTCCTGTCTGCCAGCTTGTATTCTTTGATGATATGCTTCTAAGGGCCGCTGCTCTGGCTAGGGATAAATTGTCTAGCAGCAATGATCACTAAACACCTTCAGATCACTCAGGTCACATTCTTAACAGACAATTCATTCTTGTTAAACGGTGCTCGCATTGCATTTGCATGGCTGTACTTCCGTTTAAGCACGCGCCGTAAGGAGCAAAACACAGTTGCAGAGAGGATGATGATGACGCCCAAGTCCCAAAACATGTGCAACAACGTGGGGAAGGCAGAGTAGGGCGGGAGTGGAGGTGAGCTAGGTAGGGGGCAAAAAGCTCACGCTGCATCAATCCGTCCGTGAGTGCTGGAAGCAATTTACTACTGTAAGCAGGAGGTGTGTGCAGGCGGCGAAATGATATCCCGGGTCAGCTTTTTGATCCTGGCAAGCAAACAAAACCGAAAGCTGAAAGCCAGCCCAGCAGGGAAGGGAAGGGACGACAAGATGTGAGCTACCTGACTCATCAGACCAGGCTACAAAAAAAGAAGATAGGGCTCCCTCCCTCCCTCCCTCTGCTTATCCCTACACGCCATAGCTAGCTACCCTGTCGCTGATCGGCGAGAAACACTGTTGTTACCATGTTACTGTTACTGGAACCCAGTCATTTCATCTCATCTCGAACAAAAGATGAAGCAACGAACGCTGTACACACATACACCACCATGCCATGCCTCGCTGATCCCTCGGAAATACTGACGAGGAAGGGGGCATGAGAAAAGCGGAGGCAGGATGTGGAGGAGACGGGGGAGGGGCATTGATTGCCGCTCCGTCCAACCCCATCAACCGCCCCTGACATCACGCGCGGGCGGCAGATCGATCAGGCGTGGCGCGGCGCGGGCATGCAGCTTACGTGCGAGATAAGCTTCGCATGACCGCCCTGGCACCCAAGGGAAGGGAAGGGGAAGCCAAGAGATCCACCAGAATCCATTCCAGTACTGGCTGTACTGGTACCATCACCAGCAGAAAAAATTATGCCCGACACCTACCAAAATCCACGTACGTACTGCTCCTACACACATAGTGTGTGGTAAGTACGATCAGCCGCGAGATCTGTACGCAACCACACGCATCACGGATATCCTCTTCTCTTTATTACGCCCGGCTGCCGACGGAGTGACCCGGTCTCGCTATCCCCACTGTGGCGTACTAGTAGCTGCGACGGTGCGGCCCGGCGTCCGGATGGACGGATGGATTGATTGCAGGTGTGTGCGAGCGAGCGAGCGTCGTGTGACGGGCTTGAATGAGCGCCCGTATTCATTGCGGCTCGGCTGCAACAGCTAATGGTCCGACCCCTAAACTTTCTGTTTATGGCGAAGCCGCTCATCAGCGGTAACGCGTGATCGAGCAGCTCTTGGCCTCGCAGTAATGGTGTTTACTGTTTAGCCTGCCCACGCTCCATCCATGGGCGGAGCAAGTGGGGTTTGTCCTCGCGCCCAGCTTAGATTCCCCGTGGAACCAACACGGATCGAATTAATACAGTGCGCGACAGCCAATGTGGTAGTAATAGATTGATACCGTTGGACACTCAAGAATTGAAACATCCTCGCAGTAAGTACAAGAGGGTCCTTTTTTTACTTTGAAAACCTATTAAACCGACACTTGAGTTTTGGGCGCGGACTTGGTTTTCTAGTGGGACCCTCTTGACATCCAGGCCGAGCTGACTGCACGCTGCAAGCTATCCAACATTGTCTCGTATTTATTCGAAACCACTGAGGCGGGGCCCGCACAACTGCAGCGGCCCGCATTATTCCCACGGCAAATCCACACTTTCTCAACCCTCTCCACTACCATCCCATCGCTCTCAACCCCAACTCTTGTCCTTTTTGCCACTGCTACATGGACCCATACGAAAAGTTGGCGGAGGTGGAGGATCCGGAGAAAATGATCGTCCGGAAGGTCAACTCAGCGACACGATAAGGTCACCGCCTCAAAGGGAAGGAAAAGGATAGGGCAACGGGCGTGGTGGCCAGGTTATGGGACAAGGTGCAAGGGTCGTGCGGGGCGTCGCCACCACCGTCGTCCATGCACACGGCGTCCTGGGCGGAGCAATAAGAGCAACTCCAACGCGCCGACCAATTTTGTCCGTGCGTGTCCGCTTGGGTCGGCGTGGACAGAAAATTCAGCCCAACGTGCCGACCCGAACGAACGCGTACCCGCTTTTCGTCCGCCTGCCGACTCATTCCTGACCCAATTTTGGGCCTCATTTGCGTCGGCGCGGACACAAAGCGGACGCGCGCCTTCTTCCCCCTACCCCGCGAGTCGGTGGCACTGTGCCATTCTCTTCCACCCTTATCGACAGCAACCCATCGCCCGCTCCACCCCGTCGCCGCCACCACCTAGTTTCAGTGTCCCCTGCCATCAGTCCGCGCCAAGACCCACGCCGCCACCTCCGATGCCGCCACCACCGCCGCCTCGGCGTCGGGCAACTGCTGCTTCCCACTCCCCACGTCGCCAGCTCCGTCGTCGCCGTGAGCACCAAGTCGGTCCCGCAACCCCGGCCAGCTCCTTCGTCCAACGCCACCGGGCTCGCCTGACACCGCCACGCTCGTCGGATGCCACCAGGCCAGCTAGCTGGTCCAGGGGAGGCGCACATCTCCTCGCCGGCCCGCATCTTTGACGATGCTCGCGAGCTGTTCGACAATTTGCCCCCAAGGTACAAATGGACTCCGCTGACGAGTTCTTTTTCCACAATTTTCCCCGTGACCCCGACGATTCCTCATACGATGATGAGGAGATGGTGGCTGTTTTGTTGGTCCATGACCACCTTAATAAGAAGCGGTCGTTGTTCCGGGGCTCGATCTCTGGGCACACTCCAGCATTGAATCGCAATTGAGAGAGCGGCCATTTCCTTCTTTGGAAGGGCTACTTTGACACAACCAGCCCGCTGTTCAAACATCACCAATTCTGGCGGCGTTTCCGTATGGCTAGGCATGTTTTCAACCGTATTCGAGAGGGGGGGAGGGGGCTTGGCGGAAGTTCAGACACCCGCCATAGAGGACTCAGATACTCCCGGCCCACCCAAAACTGAGGCGGGGCCCGCACAACTGCAGCGGCCCGCATTATTCCCACGGCAAAACCACACTTTCTCAACCCTCTCCACTACCATCCCATCGCTCTCAACCCCAACTCTCGTCCTTTTTGCCACTGCTACATGGACCCATACGAAAAGTTGGCGGAGGTGGAGGATCCGGAGAAAATGATCGTCCAGAAGGTCAACTCAGCGACACGATAAGGCCACCGCCTCAAAGGGAAGGAAAAGGATAGGGCAACGGGCGTGGTGGCCAGATTATGGGACAAGGTGCAAGGGTCGTGCGGGGCGTCGCCACCACCGTCGTCCATGCACACGACGTCCTGGGCGGAGCAATAAGAGCAACTCCAACGCGCCGACCCATTTTGTCCGTGCGTGTCCGTTTGGGTCGGCGTGGACAGAAAATTCAGCCCAACGTGCCGACCCGAACGGACGCGTGCCCGCTTTTCGTCCGCCTGCCGACTCATTCCTGACCCAATTTTGGGCCTCATTTGCGTCGGCGCGGACACAAAGCGGACGCGCGCCTTCTTCCCCCTACCCCGCGAGTCAGTGGCACAGTGCCATTCTCTTCCACCCTTATCGACAGCAACCCATCGCCCGCCCCACCCCGTCGCCGCCACCACCTAGTTTCAGTGTCCCCTGCCATCAGTCCGTGCCAAGACCCACGCCGCCACCTCCGATGCCGCCACCACCGCCGCCTCGGCGTCGGGCAACCGCTGCTTCCCACTCCCCACGTCGCCAGCTCCGTCGTCGCCGTGAGCACCAAGTCGGTCCCGCAACCCCGGCTAGCTCCTTCGTCCAACGCCACCGGGCTCGCCTGACGCCGTCACGCTCGTCGGATGCCACCAGGCCAGCTAGCTGGTCCAGGGGAGGCGCACATCTCCTTGCCGGCCCGCATCTTTGACGATGCTCGCGAGCTGTTCGACAATTTGCCCCCAAGGTACAAATGGACTCCGCTGACGAGTTCTTTTTCCACAATTTTCCCCGTGACCCCGACGATTCCTCATACGATGATGAGGAGATGGTGGCTGTTTTGTTGGTCCATGACCACCTTAATAAGAAGCGGCCGTTGTTCCGGGGCTCGATCTCTGGGCACACTCCAGCATTGAATCGCAATTGAGAGAGCGGCCATTTCCTTCTTTGGAAGGGCTACTTTGACACAACCAGCCCGCTGTTCAAACATCACCAATTCTGGCGGCGTTTCCATATGGCTAGGCATGTTTTCAACCGTATTCGAGAGGGGGTGGTCCAATACGATAACTATTTCGAGTGCAAGGAGGATTCCCTTGGAATGATTGGCTTCTCATCTTATCAGAAATGCATTGCAGCTATCCGGATGCTTGCATACGGAGTGCCCGGTGATCTCATTTATGAGTATGTCCGTATGAGCGGGTCTACGTTCCTAGAGTCCATGTACAGGTTTTGCAAGGCTGTGATTGCAGTGTTTGGCCCTGAGTACTTGAGAGAGCCAACTGCCTGAAGATACAACCCACTTGTTGGCGATCAATGCCAGCAGGGGCTTCTCAGGGATGCTTGGCAGCATAGACTGCATGCACTGGGGGTGGTAGAACTACCCTTCTGCTTGGCAAGGGTAGTATAGGGGTCATGCCAGGGCTTGCATTATCATACTTGAGGCCGTGGCCTCATAAGATCTCTGGATCTGGCACTCTTTCTTCGGCATGCCCGGATCGCACAATGATATCAACGTGCTCCAACGCTCGCCGATGTTTGCAAGGCTTGCCGAAGGTAACAACCCGTCGGTCAATGTTAACATCAATGACCACAACTACAACAAAGGATACTACCTATGTGACGGCATCTATCCTCATTGGACCACTATTGTGAAGACAATCCACAACCCTGTCGGATAGAAGAGAAAAAAATTGCCCAAGAGCAAGAGAGTGATAGGAAGGATGTTGAGCGTGCCTTTGGTGTTCTGCAATCTTGATGGGGCATCGTTCGGTATCCTGCTAGAACTTGGAGCACCAAGAAATTGTGGGAGGTGATGACCGCTTGTGTGATCGTGCACAATATGATCATAGAGGATGAGCACCCAAAACATATTTACAATCAAGGGTTTCAGTTTCAGGGTGACAATGTTGTGCCTGAGCATGGAGGAGGAGCGGCAACGTTTCCACAGTTCATCCAATTCATCATCAAATGCGTGATTGGGAAACTCACATTCAGCTGCAAGATGATTTGGTTGAGTATATGTGGGCTCATGTTGGCAACCAATAGATGTATCTTCTTTTAAAATGTATTTGAGACAATTTAATTTTTATTAGGTGTGTAAACTATGCTATATTTATTTGGGTTGCGGGACTATGCTATTTTTTGCTTGTGAAGCTATGCAAAATGTGTGTATATTTGTTGAAAAACGGCGGCAAGTCGGCCACGTGGGCAAATATGGGTCGGCGCGTTGGGCACACTACCGACCCAAATTATAAACAGTGCGGACACCGAGCGGGCGTCCGACCTAAATGGACAAAAAGCAGACAAAATCGCCACCCATTTGGGTCGGCGCGTTGGAGTTGCTCTAATAGCCTCCCTACTTCTACACCGCCAAGAAGCTCAGCCGACCGTCCCCAACCTCCGCCACCGGGCACGTGCCGTATTGTGTTGATGTCAATGTGGCGCCACTCCATTTCGAAGACTCGGCATCGCCGCAGCTTGTCCAATCATGGACGCCGGGCGTGGATCGGCTTGGTGCCCACTCTTTGTTTGCAGGTATATCTCAACCGAGCGACATAGGGTATGACAATGCGGATATGCAACTATTGGAGATGAACCACGACTGTAGAATCAAAAGGATTGGTCTAGGGGGTGAATAGACTCTAATAAGGCAAAAGGTGTAATTTTTAGTTTTCATAAAGCTTAGATAGATTTTAGCACAAGTTAAGTGGCAAGCAATACAATCGACACAAGCATATCTAGAGTATAAGCATCATATAGTAAACGACATGCAAGTGCAAGAAAGTAAGGGGTAGAGTGTAGAAGATCAAATTGAATGAAGACACGATGATTTTTCTCGTGGTTCCGATATGTGGTGTTATCGTACATTCACGTTGATGAAGACTTTAACCGACAGAGATTAACGATTGTGTGATACGTCCCCAACGTACCTATAATTCTTTTTTTTGCGGGGATACCTATAATTCTTTATTGTTTCATGCTATTATATTATCAATCTTGTATGCTTTATATGCAATTTTATGTATTTTTTGGGAACTAACCTATTAATGTAGTGCCCAGTGCCAGTTCCTATTTTTGCTTATTTTATTGTTTCGCAGAAAAACAGTACCAAACAAAGTCCAAACGCGGTGAAACTTTACGGTGATTTTTTCTGGACCAGAAGGGACCCTAGAAGCTTCGGGAAGAGGCCAAAAGATATACGAGTGGGCCACAAGCTCACACGGCGCGCCCCTAGGGGGGCTTCACCTGAGCTTGTGGGCCCCTCGTAACTCTGTTTGACCTAATTCCATTTCTATATACTCCCTAAAATCCCAAAACCACTAGAGTGAGATCCAAAACAATTATTCCGGTGCCCTAAATCTTTGTTCTTTCGCTGTCCCATCTAGAGGCCTTCGCCAGTACTCTGCCCGAGGGGGAATTGATCATAGGGGGGCTCTACATCAACCTTGTTGCACCTATGATGATGTGTGAGTAGTTACCACAGACCTATGGGTCCATCATGATTTGGTAGATGACTCTCTCTCTCTCTCTCTCTCTCTCTCTCTCTCTTTGATCTTCAATACAATGTTCTACTAGGATTTCTATTAGCTATAATATTCTTTTGCGGTGTGTTTGTTGAGATTCGATGAATTGTGGGTTTATGACCAGGTTATTCATTGAAAGTAATTGAGTCTTTTTTGAACTTTATTATGTGTGATTGTTATAGCTATATAATGCTCTCTGATCTATCCGTTTGGTTTAATCAGCTAGATTGATTTATCATTAGCAGGAGTGATGCATAGTAGTAGGTTCAATCTTTCGGTGTCCTCACCTCGTGGCAGAAGGGGTAGCGAGGCACACATTTATATTGTGCTGCTAAGGGGAAAACAACGCGATTAAATCGTATTGCTTGGTTCTATTTTGTCTACATTATGTTATCATGCTCCAAGCACTACTCTGTTTGTTATGAACTTAATACCTTAAGATGCATACTGGATAGTGGTCGAGAGGTGGGGTAATAATAGTAAATGTAGGCAGGAGTCGGTCTACTTGTCACGGACGCAATGCCTTTGAACATGATCATGCCAGGAATAATGTCATAACTATGTGCTTTTCTATCAATTGCCCAACAATAGTTTGTCTCTAGTGAAAACTATGGCCCTCGAGTCTATTTTAATCATATTTCTAAAACCAAAAATACGTTGCTACAATTTATTTACTTTTATTTTACTTTGCAATTTATCTATCTACTACTATCAGATTTGATCATTGCAATTGACGAGTACAAGGGGATTGACAACCCTCTTGCTCGTCTTGGGTGCATGTATTTGCTCTTCTGTGTGTAGGTACTGTCGACGGTCGTTTGCATGAATCTCCTATTGGTTCGAGAACCTTGGTTCTGTACCGAGGGAAATAATATCCGCTACTATATTGCTTTACCCTTCCTCTTTGGGGAAAATCCCAACGCAACTCACAAGTAGCACTGCACAATTCCACGAAAGGCTCCACTCACAAAGGGTCCACGAAGAAGCAACCTTGTCTATGCCATCATGGCTTACACCCACAAAGTAATAACCTCACTTAGGATAAATCTCCATGAAGTAGGCGATCTTCTTGCCCTTACAAACTCCTTGGTTCAACTCCACATCTTGGAGGCTCCCAAGTGACACCTAAATAATCTAGGAGAAACCACCCTTCAAAAGGTAATAAATGTTGTTGTTGGTGATGAACTCCTTGCCCTTGTGCTTCAAAAGATAGTCTTCTCAACACTCAGTCACTCTCTCATAGTTTTGGCTAAGCGCTAGGTGAAGTATTTGAGTGAAAAGCAACTTGGAGAGGCTAGAAATCAAAGATCAAAGGTTGGAGTGGAATCCCCTTGGTTTAAACACAAGTGTAGATGGTTCTCTCTCAGAAAATGGATATGGCAAGTGGTAGTTTCGTCCAGATTACTCTCTCTAAGAGTTGGTGGAATGGGTGGGGGTATATATAGGCAGGACCAAAAATCTAACCGTTACACACCTTTATGCACTAGTCGGTGGGACCGGGTGGAAACACTCGGTGAGACCGACTAGTACAAATGGTTTGAACTTGAGGATTTTCGGTGAGACTGGATGGTGATGATCTAATCACTTTCCACACTTCAGTGAGACTGATTGAAACCATTCGAAAGTTCCTTATTGATAGGTTACATAAGGTTGGCAAGTGCTCTTTGGTGGGAGCAAGTTGCTAGGGTTTAGGTAGTGGCTATGTTAAGTGTTTCTCGATGGGTCTGGTTATATGTGTTCGGTGGGACCGATATAGACTTTAGGGTTTTGGACATAGAAGAATGTGAGAGTGTGGCTGAGGGTTTTGGAGCAAAATCTCTAAGCTTCAGCAATTCATCCCCTTTTAATAGTATTAGTTTTACTATGTACTCAATGTGATCTTGGATCACTCAACCAAAAATATAGGGTCTTGAAACTTTCCAATGGTTGTTTGTTGCATTTTGAGGGTTCCACATTCACATCCATGTATTTGCATAAGTTGAACTTTTCCTAAATGTACTCAAGAGAAACATTAGTCCAACAATATGTACGTTGACATGAATTACCAAAACCACCAAGGGAGAAAATGTGTTTTCAACGATGGAGGCACAAGCTTCAACGAGGACGGGCAGGTGGATGACTCGAAGCCACAGGTGCATGCCCAGTAGCCGGGCATGTACATCGAGTAGTTGGAGTCATACACCGACCAATAGGAGCAGGACGACGACATTGATCCGGAGGAATGATCGGATGAAAGGATCGAGAATAGGTGTCTAGAGGGGGTGATTAGACCCTCAACAAGCAAAAGTAGCAATTTTTAAGTTCTTTAAGTTGAGGTGGAGTTTTAGCACAAGTTTAAACATTCACAATACATTTCAAGCAAGCATGACAATATTATGAGCAGCAAAGAAAGTAAAGCATGTAATTTGCAAGAAAGTAAAGGGATGGGATTGGAGTGTGCAAACGCAATGAAGACATAGAGATTTTTTGTGTGGTTCTGATAGGTGGTGCTATCGTATGTCCACGTTGGTGGAGACTTCAACCCACGAAGAGTAATGGTTGCGTGAGTCCACAAAGAGCTCCACCCACAAAGGGTCCACGAAGAAGCAACCTTGTCTATCCCACCATGGCCATCGCCCACGAAGGACTTGCCTCACTTGGGTAGATCTTCACGAAGTAAGCGATCTCCTTGCCCTTACAAACTCCTTGGTTCAACTCCACAATCTTGTCGGAGGCTCCCAAGTGACTCCTAACCAATTTAGGAGACACCACTGTCCAAAAGGTAATAGATGGTGTGTTGATGATGAACTCCTTGCTTGTGTGCTTCAAATTATAGTCCCCCCAACACTCAACTCTCTCTCATAGATTTGGCTATGGTGGAAAGATGATTTGAGTGGAAAGCAACTTGGGGAAGGCTAAAGATCAGGATTCTTGTGGTTGGATTGGAATGTCTTGGTCTCAACACATGAGTAGGTGGTTCTCTCTCAGAAAATGAGTAGTGGAAGTGTAGGCACGTTCTGATGGCTCTCACTTGAATAGATAAGGGGGTGGAGGGGTATATATAGCCTCCACACGAAATCCAACTGTTACACACATTTGACTCAACTCGGTTAGACCGAATAGGAGAACTCTGTGAGACCGAATTAGTCCAAAAATGTGAACATTAGGATTATCGGTGGGACCGACATGATCAACTCGGTGGGACCGATGTGCTAGGGTTAGGGAAAAACCTCATCTCAATGTGACCGATTGCATGAACTGGGTGAGACCGATTTCAGCAATGATCAAACAGAGAGTTGGTCAGGCAAACTCGATGGGACCGATTGCTTATTTCAGCGAGATCGAAATAATTGCAACAGGCAACAGAGAGTTTGTAGGGCCATCTCGATGACACCGAGATCCCAATCGGTGAGACCGAATTGATTAGGGTTTCTGGCAGTGGCTATGTCAGACAAACTCGGTGGCGCCGGATAGATCAAATCGGTGGGGCCGAGTTTGACTTTAGGTTTTGGACATATTTTGGAATTGAGAAAGTGGTTGAGGGCTTTGGAGCATATCACTAAGCACTTGAGCAAGTAGACCATTAAACAACACCTCATCCCCTTTTAATAGTATTGGCTTTTCCTATGGACTCAATGTGATCTTGGATCACTAAAATAGAAATGAAGAGTCTTTAGCTTTAGCCAAATCTTTGTCCTTAGCATTTTGAAGGGGTTCCACATCCTCTTGTCCATGCCATGCCATTGTTGAACTTTCTAAAATATACTAGATAAACACATTAGTCCAACAAAAGATATGTTGACATTAATTACCAAAATCACCCAGGGAGCACTTGTGCTTTGAATCTCCCCCTTTTTAGTAATTGAGGACAACATACATCAAAGCTTTAAATAAAGATGTGAAGAGTAACAAGTAAAGCTTTGGAAAGACATGTAACATGCATTGGCTCCCCCTACATGTATGCAATCATGTAAGGATGGAATATAAGAACATGTGAGTGCATAGGCATGTCAGAGCAAGCAATGAGTTACATGTATCTTGGCTATGTGCATCAGAGCAAATGATGTAGATACAAGAAGTGTGCCTTCATGTTCATGAGTCCTTCTTGCAAACAATATGTACATCAGCAAGAGATCATCATGCACATGAGTGTGATGCATATACTTACCTTGTGGTCTTGAGATGGCTTTGGAAGAGATGAACTTGAGAAAACAGGGTTAGATAACACAAGAACACTTCTAGTAAAAGCAAGTTCAGGAAACCACAAGAGTACCAAGACTGGGATGACATGTAGTGAGTGATTACTTAGTACTTATTTGATATTGGACATGTCCCCAAGGATTAAAGATCTACAATGAATTCCAAAGATTTTCTTCCCTTAGATATGAACCCTTTCTCCCCCTGAATCTGATATTGGATAATGGAGAAGGTAGGGTAAGAGAAAATCAGAGCAAAGCAAACATAACAGAGCAAGAAATGGTACAGACAACCATACATTAACATGTCTTTCCCCTCTTAAAGACATGTGACTTCTCTCCTCTATTGTTAATAAGTATCTCGAGAAGCTAAGAGGTGCTCTCTCTCTCCCATGTGATAAGCTTTGATGTGCTCTCTCTCCTCCCCCCTTTGACATCAATTTCCAAGAAGGGGTCTTATGGAGCATGAGTCAAATAGGTTTGGTCCTTGAGACACACTACAAAGCAGCATGTATTTTAAGATGTGAGTAGAGGATAAGAATCATCGAGTGGAGCTGGAGAAGAAATGACATTTGCAACGGCAAGAAGTTTTTCTCAGCAGTGAAATCGGTAGCGCCGATCCATTTTCATCGGTGACACCAAGTTGGAAGTGTCATAGATGATGCATATTGGTCAGACCGGGTTAGTCCATGTTTGTTGGACTAATGAACTGTCTACAAGTTATTCTTGTAGTTCGGTCTAGCCAAAAGGCATAAATCAGTGAGGCCGAGTTCAGTGCAGAGGAAAAATCTTGTCAACTCGGCTCACTTGGCAATTGAAATCTCTCAAGGATTTGCAAGGAATTTACTAAAGAATTTGCAATTAATTAGATGCAGAAAAATACAAAGAAAAACAGATAAAAGGAAAGAAATCTAGATGAAGTTTAAGGCAAGAAACTCAAGCAAAACATAAAACAAAGAAACACTAGAGAACTTCATCTAGAAGGGGTCCGCGACAAAGTCACCTATGTTAGAGTACATTGACTGATGAGTCAAGTGATAACACTTGATCGTAGGTCATACTCATCGTTTAAGCTCAAAATGGGGTTACCATTTTTCGTTTAAGCAATTTGATGTATTCACATCTTGTTGAGTTGCTTTGACACATGACTTGGGGTAAAGCTTCTCTAGGATGGAATAACATACCTTGGCTGGTGGTGTTGATCTTGATCATGCAGTCGAACTTGTGTTGGATGATCAAGGTTGACATAGTTAATCAAGAGTTGTGAGCACCACTTATAGTTTGAGTTCATCTTCCAACATGGGTTAGTCCTGCAAGGAAGAGAACTTGTGTATCCAAGATGAAACTTGATACCAAATGAAATTTGATATAGAGAAATTGTCAAAGGATATGTTGAGTGGATTCATGCTTCCTTGTATTCAACAACCATATAGTAGAGACTTGGTGATGTAGAGATTGCTCAAGATGTGAGTGAATTGCAATCTCATATATTTGGAATCATCCAAGAGCCTACAAGGGTTAGATAACATGCAAGGGTACAAGTATAGATCCAAGACATATGATCATCATTATAAGAGAAATATCAAGGTGTTAAAAGGCTCATGCCTTGCATGTATTCAAATGGAGTTTCTACTCCAAGTTTGAGGCATCAATAATGTTCAATTCTCCTCTCAAACGGCAAAATAATTTCTCATCAAGTGGTTTGGTGAATATATCCGCCAATTGCTTATCGGTACGAACATGCTTAAGATTGATGTCTCCTTTAGCAACATGATCTCGAATGAAATGATGACGAACTTCAATATGCTTAGTTTGAGAATGTTGCACGGGATTGTGAGCAATCTTAATAGCACTTTCATTATCACAAAGCAATGGAACATGTTTCACATATACCCCATAATCCTTAAGTGTTTGGGTCATCCAAAGTAATTGAGCACAACATGATCCAACGGCAATGTATTCCGCTTCAGTGGTGGATAAGGATACTGAGTTTTGTTTCTTGGAGAACCAAGACACAAGAGATCTATCAAGAAATTGACAAGTACCCGAAGTGGACTTTCTATCAACCTTATCACCGGCATAGGCCGAGTCGGGGTAGCCAACAAGATCAAAAGAAGACCTCTTAGGATACCAAATGCCAAAGTTTGGTGTATGAATTAAGTATCTCACTATCCTTTTCACAGCCTTAAGATGACACTAGGGGCCACTTGATATCGTGCACACATGCACACACTTAGAATAATATTGTGACGGGAGGAACATAGATATAACAATGAACCAATCATAGAGCGATAAACCTTTTGGTCAACCGGTTTGCCATCCTTAGTCAAGTCAAGATGTCCACTAGTAGGCATCAGTGTTTTCATACCTTTGCTTTCTTGCATGTTGAACTTCTTGAATAAGTCCTTGGTATACTTTGTTTGGGAAACAAAGGTACCCTCGTTAGTTTGTTTGATTTGCAAACCAAGAAAGAATTTGAGTTCACTCATCATAGACATCTCAAACTTCTCTGACATCAGCCTTCCAAACTTTTCATTAAAATGAGGGTTAGTTGAACCAAATATGATATCATCCACATAAATTTGCCACACAAATAATTCACGATTAACCCTTTTAGTAAAAAATGTAGAATCAATTTTTCCAATTTCAAAGCCTTTTTCAATAAGGAATTTAGTCAAGCATTTATACCAAGCTCTAGGAGCTTGTTTAAGACCATAAAGAGCTTTGTGAAGTTTGTAAACATGATCAGGTTTCTTGGGATTAAAAAACACAGGAGGTTGTTTAACATAGACTTCCTCCTCAATTTCAGCATTTGGAAAAGCAGTTTTAATGTCATTTGGTATAAAGTGATATCATGGTGATTGGCATAAGCAAGTGAGATGCGTATGGACTCAAGTCTAGCAACGGGGGCATATGTCTCACCATAGTCCATACCTTCGACTTGAGTGTAGCCTTGGGCGACGAGATGGGCCTTGTTGCGTACAACTTGTCCATCCTCATCTTGCTTATTACAAAATTCCCATTTGGTTCCAATGACATTTTGGTTGCCGTCTGACTTTTCTACCAATGTCCACACTTGGTTCCTCTCAAAATTGTGTAGCTCTTCATGGACGGCGTTCACCCAATCCGGATCATCAAGAGCCGCTTCAACCTTCATAGGTTCAATACTAGAAATGAATGAGTAATGTTCACAAAAGTTAGTCAAACGAGTTTTAGAGCGAGTAACTCTCCCTCTTTGAATATCATCAAAGATTTTTTCGACGGGATGATCTCTTTAAACTCTTGCTCTAACTCGTGAGAGATTTTGTTTGGGTTGGGGTGGAACATCCTCTTCATTGTTTTGTTCTTCCTCTTGTCCTTATGCATTGTTGGTGTTGTTGTTCTCCTGTGGAGGTGGATAAGGAGGTCGATGAGGTTCATCTTGTTGTACTTCCTCATTTCCTTCGTCTTGACGTGTTCCACTTGTGGATGCCTCCAAGTCAACTTGTGGTTCACCTTCTCGTGAAGTTGAGGCTTCCACTTGAACGGACGAGGTACTCTCCTTCACCTCCATTGGACGTATCTTGCCAATAGACAAGTCTTGAATTGCTTCCGAGGGATCTTTATCTCCTACATCAATTGGCAATTGCTCTACTTGCGAGCCGTTAGATTCATCAAACTTCACATCTACCGTCTCTTCAACCTTTCAGGTGAAATTGTTGTAGACACCGTAAATGTGAGAGTTTGAGCCACAACCGAGTAGAAAACCTTCATGTGATTTAGGCGCAAATTTCGAATGACGGTGCTTATCAAGAATGTAACACTTTGAGCCAAATACTCAAAAGTATCCAACTTGGGGTTTGTTACCGGTGAGAAGCTCGTATGCCGTCTTGCCGAGAAGCTTGTGAAAATATAGTCGATTAGTTGCATGACAAGCTGTCTCAACCGCTTCTGCCCAAAAGTGTTTTGGCGTCTTATATTCATCGAGCATCGTTGTCGCCATCTCAATAAGTGTCCGGTTCTTCCTCTCAACAACTCCATTTTGTTGAGGTGTGTACATAGCCGAGAACTCATGTGAAATCCCTTCTTCGTCAAGAAAGGTATCCACATTGGCGTTCTTGAACTCCGTTCCGTTGTCGCTCCGAACCTTCTTGATCTTCACTTCAAATTGATTTTGGGCCTTTCTAGCGAAGTTCTTGAAGATCTTTTGGACCTGCGATTTATCATCAAGAAAGAACACCCATGTAAATCTTGAAAAATCATCAACAATGACCAATCTGAACGAGTTACCACCGAGACTCTTGTAGGCGTTGGGACCAAAGAGATCCATATGAAGTAGCTCGAGCGGTCTTCTCGTGATCATTATGTTGTTTACGGGATGACTTCCTCCAACTTGTTTTCTTGCTTAACAAGCACTGCAAAGTCTATCCTTGTCAAATATAACATCTTTAACACCAAGGACATGATCACCTTTAATAAGCTTATCAAGATTTCGCATGCCCACATGACCTAACCTTCTATGCCACAACCAACCTTTAGAAGATTTAGCAATCAAGCAATTTCTAGGTTGAGCTTTTTTTAGTGAAATCAACAATGTATAGATCACCTCTACGTATACTAGTAAATACCATACTATGATTATCTCTTCGAAACACTTGGCAATCTACTTCCGTAAATAGGACATTGAAACCGAAACCGGCTAGTCTAGATACGGAAAGTAAATTGTAGCCAAGAGATTCAACGAGCATAACATTTTGGATGGAGCTGTCATGTGAGATGGCCACCTTACCAAGGCCAACCACCTTACCCTTTGAGTTATCACCAAAAGTGACATACTTTCGAGGGTTGTCATTTTCAGAAAGCTCATGAAACATATCCTTGTCTCCGGTCATGTGATCGGTACATCCACTATCAAGAACCCATTCCTTCCCTCCGGCCATGTAACCACGAAGGTTAGCCATAAGACCAAAGTGTCTCATAGACTCATCAAGATCAAAGTCACTATCATCATCCTCGTCATAATACCCATGTTCAACATCGTCTTGTGATTGATCATCACCTAGAGAGAGTGATTCATTAGATTTATGATCATGACAATGTGCATCTTTATGAATTCTAGTGACTTGAGAGATGATTCTACTAATGACCCCAACATCTCCTGTGGCACGCATAAGATCACGAAGCTCAAATAGATAATCACCAAATTTTGGATCACTAGGACGCATTTCATGAAAAGCTATGGACTTTTGAAGGATCTCATCTAGATTTTTCAAGGAATAGTTTGGAAAGCGTTCCTCAAGATATCTCCATATGGTGTAAGCACATTCAAATGCAGGAAAGCATACAAGTAAATTTATAGGCAATCCTCTCATGATAAGATCAATAGTTCTAAGATTGCAGATCATGTCAAGGGACTCATTAGGGGTAGGATGCATTGGATCAATATAAGCTGCACAAGGGCTAGTAATATACTTCTTCAAGTGATATTCATTGAAAATCTCAAGCATCTCATTTTTCCAAACACTATAGAACCCTCCATCAAGCATAGGCACTCTACGTCTAATACTCCCAATCGTAGACTCATCCATCTTCCTCCAATGGTGATTAAACCAAAGCAATGGAGATCAATGCTCTAATATCAATTGAAAGGATCGATAAGAGGTGTCTAGAGGGGGGTGATTAGACCCTCAACAAGCAAAAGTAGCAATTTTTTTAAGTTCTTTAAGTTGAGGTGGAGTTTTAGCACAAGTTTAAACATTCACAATACATTTCAAGCAAGCATGACAAGAGTATGAGCAGCGGAGAAAGTAAAGCATGTAATTTGCAAGAAAGTAAAGGGATGAGATTGGAGTGTGCAAACGCAATGAAGACATGTTGGTGGAGACTTCAACCCATGAAGGGTAACGGTTGCGTGATGTCTACTACACAACCTTCTTCTTATAGACGTTGTTGGGCCTCCAAGTGCAGAGGTTTGTAGAACAGTAGCAAATTTCCCTCAAGTGGATGACCTAAGGTTTATCAATCCGTAGGAGGCGTAGGATGAAGATGGTATCTCTCAAGCAACCCTGCAACCAAATAACAAAGAGTCTCTTGTGTCCCCAACACACCCAATACAATGGTAAATTGTATAGGTGCACTAGTTCGGAGAAGAGATGGTGATACAAGTGGTATATGGATGGTAGATAAAGGTTTTTGTAATCTGCAAATATAAAAACAGCAAGGTAACTAATGATAAAAGTGAGCACAAATGGTATTGCAATGCTAGGAAACAAGGCCTAGGGTTCATACTTTCACTAGTGCAAGTTCTCTCAACAATAATAACATAATTGGATCACATAACTATCCCTCAACATGCAACAAAGAGTCACTCCAAAGTCACTAATAGTGGAGAACAAAAGAAGAGATTATGGTAGGGTACGAAACCACCTCAAAGTTATTCTTTCCAATCAATCTGTTGGGCTATTCCTATAAGTGTCACAAACAGCCCTAGAGTTCGTACTAGAATAACACCTTAAGACACAAATCAACCAAAACCCTAATGTCACCTAGATACTCCAATGTCACCTCAAGTATCCGTGGGTATGATTATATGATATGCATCACACAATCTCAGATTCATCTATTCAACCAACACATAGAACTTCAAAGAGTGCCCCAAAGTTTCTACCGGAGAATCATGACGAAAACGTGTGCCTACCCCTATGCATAGGTTCATGGGCAGAACCCACAACTTGATCACCAAAACATACATCAAGTGAATCACGTGATATCCCATTGTCACCACAGATACGCATGGCAAGGCATACATCAAGTGTTCTCAAATCTTTAAAGACTCAATCCGATAAGATAACTTCATAGGGGAAACTCAATCCATTACAAGAGAGTAGAGGGGGAGAAACATCATAAGATCCAACTATAATAGCAAAGCTCGTGATACATCTAGATCGTATCACCTCAAGAACACGAGAGAGAGAGAGAGATCAAACACATAGCTATTGGTACATACCCTCAGCCCCGAGGGAGAACTACTCCCTCCTCGTCATGGAGAGCACCGGGATGATGAAGATGGCCACCGGAGAGGGATTGCCCCCTCCGGTAGGGTGCCAGAACGGGTCTAGATTGGTTTTCAGTGGCTACGGAGGCTTCTGGCGGCGGAACTCCCGATCTATTGTGTTCCCAGATCGTTTTAGGGTATATGGGTATATATAGGAAGAAGAAGTACGTCAGGGGAGCCACGAGGGGCCCACGGGGGTGGAGGCGCGCCCGGGGGTGGGCGTGCCCCCCTACCTCGTGGCTTCGTTAAAGCTTCCTTGACGTGGACTCCAAGTCTCCCGGGTTGCTTCCGTTCCAAAAATAAGTTCCGTGAAGTTTCAGGTCAATTGGACTTCGTTTGATTTTCCTTTTCTGCGATACTCTAAAACAAGGAAAAACAGAAACTGGCACTAGGCTCTGGGTTAATAGGTTAGTCCCAAAATTAATATAGAAGTGCATAATAAAGCCCATAAACATCCAAAGTTGATAATATAATAGCATGGAACAATCAAAAATTATAGATACGTTGGAGACGTATCAGCATCCCCAAGCTTAATTCCTGCTCGTCCTCGAGTGGGTAAATGATAAAAACAGAATTTTTGATGTGGAATGCTACATAACATATTTATCCATGTAATTCTCTTTATTGTAGCAAGAATATTCAGATCGATAAGATTCAAGACAAAAGTTTAATATTGACATAAAAATAATAATACTTCAAGCATACTAACCAAGTAATCATGTCTTCTCAAAATAACATGGCCAAAGAAAGCTATCCCTACAAAATCATATAGTCTGGCTATGCTCCATCTTCACCACACAACGTATTCAAATCATGCACAACCCCGATGACAAGCCAAGCAATTGTTTCATACTTTTGGTGTTCTCAAACTTTTTCAATCTTCACGCAATACATGAGCGTGAGCCATGGACATAGAACTATAGGTGGAATAGAATGGTGGTTGTGGAGAAGACAAAAAGGAGAAGATAGTCTCACATCAACTAGGAGTATCAACAGGCTATGGAGATGCCCATCAATAGATATCAATGTGAGTGAGTAGGGATTGCCATGCAACGGATGCACTAGAGCTATAAGTGTATGAAAGCTCAAAAAGAAACTAAGTGGGTGTGCATCCAACTTGATTGCTCACGAAGACCTAGGGCATTTTGAGGAAGCCCATCATTGGAATATACAAGCCAAGTTCTATAATGAAAGATTCCCACTAGTATATGAAAGTGACAACATAGGAGACTCTCTATCATGAAGATCATGGTGCTACTTTGAAGCACAAGTGTGGTAAAAGGATAGTAGCATTGTCCCTTCTCTCTTTTTCTCTTATTTTTTATATATTTTTTTGGGCCTTTCTCTTTTTTATGGCCTCTTTTTTCTTGTTTTTTATTTGGGCTTCTGTGTCCTCTTTTATTTATTTATTTTTGTCCGGAGTCTCATCCCGACTTGTGGGGGAATCATAGTCTCCATCATCCTTTCCTCACTGGGACAATGCTCTAATAATGATGATCATCACACTTTTATTTACTTACAACTCAAGAATTACAACTCGATTCTTAGAACAAAATATGACTCTATATGAATGCCTCCGGTGGTGTACCGGGATGTGCAATGACTCATGAGTGACATGTATGAAATAATTGAACGGTGGCTTTGCCACAAATACAATGTCAACTACATGATCATGCAAAGCAATATGACAATGATGGAGCGTGTCATAATAACGGGACGGTGGAAAGTTGCATGGCAATATATCTCGGAATGGCTATGGAAATGCCATAATAGGTAGGTATGGTGGCTGTTTTGAGGAAGATATATGGTGGGTTTATGGTACCGGCGAAAGTTGCGTGGTACTAGAGAGGCTAGCAATGGTGGAAGGGTGAGAGTGCGTATAATCCATGGACTCAATATTAGTCATAAAGAACTCACATACTTATTGCGAAAATCTATTAGTTATCAAAACAAAGTACTACACGCATGCTCCTAGGGGGATAGATTGGTAGGAAAAGACCATCGCTCGTCCCCGACCGCCACTATAAGGAAGACAATCAATAAATAAATCATGCTCCGACTTCATCACATAACGGTTCACCATACGTGCATGCTACGGGAATCACAAACTTCAACACTAGTATTTCTCAAATTCACAACTACTCAACTAGCATGACTCTAATATCACCATCTCCATATCTCAAAACAATTATCAAGTATCAAACTTCTCTTAGTATTCAATGCACTCTATATGAAAGTTTTTATTATATCCCTCTTGGATGCCCATCATATTAGGACTAAATTCATAACCAAAGCAAACTACCATGCTGTTTAGAGACTCTCAAAATGATATAAGTGAAGCATGAGAGTTCATCTATTTCTACAAAATAAAACCACCACCGTGCTCTAAAAAGATATAAGTGAAGCACTAGAGCAAATGACAAACTACTCTGAAAGATATAAGTGAAGATCAATGAGTAGTCGAATAATTATGAAACTATGTGAAGACTCTCTAACATTTAAGAATTTCAGATCTTGGTATTTTATTCAAACAGCAAGCAAAACTAAATAAAATAAAATGACTCTCCAAGCAAAACACATATCATGTGGCGAATAAAAATATAGACCCAAGTAAAGTTACCGATGAATGAAGACGAAAGAGGGGATGCCTTTTCGGGCATCCCCAAGCTTAGGATTTTGGTTATCCTTGAATATTACCTTGGGGTGCCTTGGGCATACCCAATCTTAGGCTCTTGCCACTCCTTATTCCGTAGTCCATCGAATCTTTACCCCAAACTTGAAAACTTCACAACACAAAACTTAACAGAAAACTCGTAAGCTCTGTTAGTATAAGAAAGCAAATCACCATCATAAGGTACTGTAATGAACTCATTATAAATTCATATTGGTGTAATATATACTGTATTCCAACTTATCCATGGTTCATACCCTCCGATACTACTCATAGATTCATCAAAATAAGCAAACAACACATCGAAAACAGAATCTGTCAAAAACAGAACAGTCTGTACTAATATGGATCAAACATATACTTATGGAACTCATAAAATTCTAAAATAAATTGCTGGACGTGAGGAATTTATCTATTAATCATCTGTAAAAATAATTAACTAAATATCACTCTCCAATAAAAATTGCAGCAATTCTCGTGAGCGCTAAAGTTTCTGTTTTTTACAGCATGATCAACAAGACTTTCCCCAAGTCTTCCCAACGGTTCTACTTGGCAGAAACAATAATTAAAACATAAAAACTCAATCATAAAAGAGGCTAGATAAATTATGTATTACTAAACAGGAGCAAAAGGCAAGGAACAAAAATAAAGTTGGGTTGCCTCCCAACAAGCGCTATCGATTAACGCCCCTAGCTAGGCATGATGATTTCAATGATGCTCACATAAAAGATAAGAATTGAAACATAAAGAGAGCATCATAAAGAATATGACTAGCACATTTAAGCCTAACACACTTCCTATGCATAGGGATTTTGTGAGCAAACAACTTGTGGGAACAATAATAAACTAGCATAGGAGGGCAAAACAAGCATAACTTCAAGATTTTCAGCACATAGAGAGGAAACTTGATATTATTGCAATTCCTACAAGCATATATTCCTCCCTCATAATAAATTTCAGTAGCATCATGAATGAATTCAACAATATAACCACCACCTAAAACATTCTTTTCATGATCTACAAGCATAGAAATTTTATTACTCTCCACATAAGCAAAATTCTTCTCATGAATAATAGTGGGAGCAAACTCAACAAAATAATTATCATGTGAGGCATAATCCAATTGAAAACTAAAATCATGATGACAAGTTTCATGGATATAATTATTCTTTATAGCATACAAGTCATCACAATAATCATAATAGATAGCAAATTTGTTCTCATAATCAATTGGAACCTCTTCCGGAATAGTGGATCCATCACAAAATAAAGTCATGACCTCTCCAAATCCACTTTCATCAATATAATTATCATAAATAGGAGGCATGCTTTCATCATAATAAATTTGCTCATCAAAACTTGGGGGACAATAAATATCATCTTCATCAAACGTAGCTTCCCCAAGCTTGTGGCTTTGCATATCATTAGCATCATGGATATTCAAGGAATTCATACTAACAACATTGCAATCAAGCTAATCATTCAAATATTTAGTGCCAAACATTTTAATGCATTCTTCTTCTAACACTTTGGCACAATTTTCCTTTCCATCATACTCATGAAAGATATTAAAAAGAAGAAGCATATGAGACAAACTCAATTCCATTTTTTGTAGTTTTCTTTTATAAACTAAACTAGTGATAAAACAAGAAACTAAAAGACTCGATTACAAGATCTAAAGATATACCTTCAAGCACTCACCTCCCCGACAACGGCGCCAAAAAAGAGCTTGATGTCTACTACACAACCTTCTTCTTGTAGATGTTGTTGGGCCTCCAACTGCAGCGGTTTGTAGGACAGTAGCAAATTTCCCTCAAGTGGATGACCTAAGGTTTATCAATCCGTAGGAGGCGTAGGATGAAGATGGTCTCTCTCAAGCAACCCTGCAACCAAATAACAAAGAGTCTCTTGTGTCCCCAACACACCCAATACAATGGTAAATTGTATAGGTGCACTAGTTCGGCGAAGAGATGGTGATATAAGTGGTATATGGATGGTAGATAAAGGTTTTTGTAATCTGAAAATATAAAAACAGCAAGGTAACTAATGATAAAAGTGAGCACAAACGGTATTGCAATGCTAGGAAACAAGGCCTAGGGTTCATAGTTTCACTAGTGCAAGTTCTCTCAACAATAACATAATTGGATCACATAACTATCCATCAACATGCAACAAAGAGTCACTCCAAAGTCACTAATAGCGGAGAACAAACGAAGAGATTATGGTAGGGTACAAAACCACCTCAGAGTTATTCTTTCCAATCAATCCGTTGGGCTATTCCTATAAGTGTCACAAACAGCCCTAGAGTTCGTACTAGAATAACACCTTAAGACACAAATCAACCAAAACCCTAATGTCACCTAGATACTCCAATGTCACCTCAAGTATCCGTGGGTATGATTATACGATATGCATCACACAATCTCAGATTCATCTATTCAACCAACACATAGAACTTCAAAGAGTGCCCCAAAGTTTCTACCGGAGAATCATGACGAAAACGTGTGCCAACCCCTATGCATAGGTTCATGGGCGGAACCCGCAAGTTAATCACCAAAACATACATCAAGTGAATCACGTGATATCCCATTGTCACCACAGATACGCACGGCAAGACATACATCAAGTGTTCTCAAATATTTAAAGACTCAATCCGACAAGATAACTTCAAAGGGGAAACTCAATCCATTACAAGAGAGTAGAGGGGGAAAACATCATAAGATCCAACTATAATAGCAAAGCTCGCGATACATCAAGATCGTATCACCTCAAGAACAAGGAGAGAGAGAGAGATCAAACACATAGCTACTGGTACATACCCTCAGCCCCGAGGGAGAACTACTCCCTCCTCGCCATGAAGAGCACTGGGATGATGAAGATGGCCACCGGAGTGGTCTAGATTGGTTTTCGGTGGCTACGGAGGCTTCTGGCAGCGGAACTCCCGATCTATTGTGTTCCCCGATCGTTTTAGGGTATATGGGTATATATAGGAAGAAGAAGTATGTCAGGGGAGCCACGAGGGTGGAGGGCGCGTCCAGGGGGGTGGGCACGCCCCCTACGTCATGGCTTCCTCGAAGCTTCCTTGACGTGGACTCCAAGTCTCCCGGGTTGCTTCCGTTCCAAAAATAAGTTCCGTGAAGTTTCAGGTCAATTGGACTCCGTTTGATTTTCCTTTTCTGCGATACTCTAAAACAAGGAAAAACAGAAACTGGTACTAGGCTCTGGGTTAATAGGTTAGTCCCAAAAATAATATAGAAGTGCATAATAAAGCCCATAAACATCCAAAGTTGATAATATAATAGCATGGAATAATCAAAAATTATAGATACGTTGGAGACGTATCATTGCGCGAGTCCACGGAGGGCTTCACCCATGAAGGGTCCACAAAGAAGCAACCTTGTCTATCCCACCATGGCCATCTCTCACGAAGGACTTGCCTCACTTGGGTAGATACTCACGAATTAGGAGATCTCCTTGCCCTTACAAACTCCTTGGTTCAACTCCACAATCTTGTCGGAGGCTCCCAAGTGACACCTAACCAATCTAGGAGACACCACTCTCCAAAAGATAATAGATGGTGTGTTGATGATGAACTCCTTGCTCTTGTGCTTCAAATGATAGTCTCCCCAATACTCAACTCTCTCTCACAGATTTGGCTATGGTGGAAAGATGATTTGAGTGGAAAGCAACTTGGGGAAGGCTAGAGATCAAGATTCTTGTGGTTGGATTGGAATGTATTAGTATCAACACATGAGTAGGTGGTTCTCTCTCAGAAAATTAGTACTGGAAGTGTAGGCACGTTGTGATAGCTCTCACTTGAATAGAGAAGGGTGTGGAGGGGTTGATGGAGTCCTGGACTAAGGGGTCCTCAGGCGTCCGGCCTGTTAGCCATGGGCCGGACTGATGGGCTATGAAGATACGAAGACCGAAGACTGCACCCGTGTCCAGATGGGACTCTCCTTGGCGTGGAAGGCAAGCTTGGCGATCAAATAAGTAGATTCCTATCTTTGTAACTGACCTTGTGTAACCCTAGATCCTCCCGGTGTCTATATAAACTGGAGGACTTAGTCCGGAGGGGCGATAATGATTACCATAGTCATACAGGCTAGGCTTTTAGGGTTTAGCTATCTCGATCTCATGGTAGATCAACTATTGTAATACTCATATTCATCAAGATCAATCAAGAAGGAAGTAGGGTATTACCTCCATAGAGAGGGCCCGAACCTGGGTAAACATCGTGTCCCTTGTCTCCTGTTACCATCGACCTTAGACGCATAGTTCGGGACCCCCTACCCGAGATCCACTGGTTTTGACACCGACATTGGTGCTTACATTGAGAGTTCCATTGTGATATCAATGATAGGATCGATGGCTCGCCTTGTTCACAAGGACAATATCACCGTCAGAGGAGCACTCACCCCAGGCCAAACCCTCCGGCAGGGCGGCTTTACCATGACCGCCCGTTCGGTTGTTAAGCCGACGATGACCTCCCGGGTCATTGAAAATCCCCTTCGTATCGACTCCGAACACTCCAAGCAGATGGATCCAGCGGAGCTTTCGTCTTTAAACGAGCTCCTAGATCGCATCGCCGCATTGGGGGTCGCTACAGACTATGATCGAATTGGGCTTAAACCCGATCAGAGAGAAATCAAATCTCCACCGATCACCCACCAGATAGCGATAGTCGAGGAGCGAGACGACAACTCTTCCTCCATACTAAAGACAGACTATGTCCGGATCTCCAGCTTCGAAGAGCCGGACACCCACCTGCGAGGAGATGCATCCTGCCCTCCAAACATAGAATCGGACGACGGGCCTAAGAAATCAGTGGATATCCCGGAGCCCGATCTGTTAAGTTCGGAAGTCCTTCAGACTCCGGATCCAAAATTGGGTTAGGGTTCAGATTTAAAACCACCCACCCACCCAAATATAAGCGCTCTCATGAGCATACAACAAGAGTCTCAGGAAACAGTCCACCACTTCTAGGCCAGATTCCTTCCAAGTGGCCCCTTTCAACAGCGGATATCATGCCCTCTTGGGGCGATAGGCATTTACACGCTTCCAAGTTGTACCTCATTACGGGTACATGAAGCTTAAGATGCCCGGCCCAATGGCATAATCACTCTCGCCAGTGATCCGGACATAGCACTCCGCGCCGAAAATAAAACCGCATCCCTAGCCCTTGAGGCATTATCTGAAGCCCTCGCGGCCGAAGAATTAACCGCACTGCGCTCCACGGTGGACAGAGACGATGTAATCTTAGACAAACGCCCCAAATCCACCTCCTTCAAGCCAGCGGAAGAAATAGTCAAATTCCAGGTCCATCCAACGGACCCCAAGAAGACAACATCTATTGGGGCACAGCTAGACCCAACGATCGACGCCGCACTACGGGATTTTCTTCGCGAAAATTGGGATATATTCTCCTGGCACCCTTCTGACATGCCAGGAATCCCACGTGAGCTGGCTGAACACAGCCTCAACATATTAAAGGGATACAAATCGATCAAACAAACACTGTGGCGCTTTTCCAAACCCAAATGTCAATCCATGGGAGAGGAGCCAACCAATCTAATCGAGGCTAGATTCATGAGAGAAATAAAACATCCGGACTGGCTCGCAAACCTGGTGATGGTACCAAAGAAGGATAAATCATGGCGCCTGTGCGTCGATTTTAAAGACCTCAATAAGGCTTGCCCTAAGGATCCCTCCCCCCTCCCCGCATCGATCAAATCATCGATGCTACCGCAGGACATGACTCACTATGTTTCCTCGACGCATATTCCGGATACCATCAAATCAAAATGAAGGAGTCCGATCAAGCTGCAACATCATTCATCACCCCGTATGGCCCATTCTGCTTCAACACCATGCCCTTCGGGATCAAGAACGTCGGTGTCACCTACCAACGCATGATCCAAACATGCCCAGAGAAACAAATCGGAAGGACAGTTGAAGCCTATGTGGACGACGTCATAATCAAGACAAGGCATGTCGAAACACTAATAGACGATCTACGTCTCACATTTGACAACCTCCGCGCATATGACATTAAGCTCAATCTGGAAAAGTGTGCTTTTGGCTCCCCGCAGGAAAGCTGTTGGGCGTCATTATTTCCAATAGAGGAATTGAAGCAAATCCAGCCAAAATCCGAGCTCTGTCACAATTGGCTACGCCAACAAACCTTAAGCAAGTCCAAAAAGTCGCGGGTTGCGTGGCAGCTCTAAGCCGCTTTATCTCTAGATTGGGAGAAAAGGCACTGCCACTCTATCGCCTTCTATGGAGAACCGATCACTTCGAGTGGACGGACGCGACAATAGCCGGACTAGAAGAAATAAAAACCCTTCTAGCGAGCAACACAATCCTGGCCACGCCAAACATCGGCGAACCCATGTTGCTACACATATCGACAACACATCAAGTGGTGAGCGTCGTGCTCGTCGTTGAACGAGAATAGGACGGACACAAATTTCTGCTTCAGAAGCTAATATACTACGTATCCACTGTCCTTACACCATGCAAATCCCGGTACCCCCATTATCAAAAGATAGCATACACGGTCTTCATGGCATCCCTAAAGCTACGACACTACTTCTAGGAGTGTTCGATCACGGTGGCTTCCGAAGTACCACTCAACAACATAATAAACAACCGCGATGCCACGGGCCGGATTGCCAAATGGGCCATTGAGCTCCCTCCATTTGATATTACATACAAACCACGTCGAGCTATTAAATCCCAAGTATTGGCTGACTTCGTCGCTGAATGGACAGAGGCCGAACTCCCTAAAGAGTACGTCGCATATTCCAATTGGGTTATGTATTTTGATGGCTCCAAAATGCTGGCAGGGCTAGGAGCGGGTGTCGTTTTAACGTCCCCCACTGGAGACGTCGTTCAGTACGTACTCCAAATACTATACACAGACTCCAACAACACAGCCGAATACGAGGCCTTATTGCATGGTCTCCGGGTAGCTATCTCCATGGGCTTACAACGCCTGGAAGTGCGCGGGGACTCAAACCTTGCAACATCTCAAATAAATGGAGACTTCGATGCCAAAGCTCCGAAGATGGCAGCTTATTGTAATGTCGTCCTAAAAATGTCAGCTCGGTTCGAGGGGCTCGAGTTCCATCACGTGGCCTGAGAAAGTAATCAAGCGGCAGACGTTCTTGCTCGTATCGGCGCCAAGCGCGACCCCGACCCACCTAATATCTTTCTGGAAAGGCTCTTTAAGTCATCCGTGGTGTGGCAAGGGGAAAGCGGCAACGCTAGTCCGGATCCGAACACAAGCCCAGATTTCGAACACACCGATATCATTGGAGGCTTAGCCACCGAAATAACACCGTCGACCCATCTCATTATGGCAGTCATTGCCCCATGGACCGAACCCTTCTTGGCCTACCTTAATAGGAAGGAACTTCCCGAGGATCAGAATGAGGCCCGCCGCATTGTCCGGCATTCGAAGGCCTACAAGGTTCACGACGGAGAGCTCTATAAGAAAAGCGCTATCGGAGTCCTTCAAAGATGTATCTCCGAGGAGGAGGGACGACAGCTCTTGGCTGAGATTCATGCCGGTCTCGGCGGGCACCATGCCGTAGCTCGGGCCCTTGTTAGAAAGGCCTTCCGTACAGGGTTTTATTGGCCGACGGCCCGAACAGATGCACAAGACCTGGTCCAACGTTGCGTCGGATGCCAACTCTTCGCCAACCAAAGCCATATGCCCCCCACCGCCCTACAAACAATCCCCATCACTTGGCCTTTTGCGGTCCGGGGACTAGATATGGTTGGACCCCTTAAAGGAGGAAGCCATAAGAAAAAATATCTGCTGGTCATGGTGGATAAATTCACTAAGTGGATATAGGCCAAACCAGTTAAAGCGACCGAGTCCGGGCCGGTGATAGAATTCATATCCGGCGTCGTACACCGGTGTTCCACACAGCATCATCACTGATAACGGCTTCAACTTCATAGCTGACGAAGTGAAAACCTAGTGCACTAATCTGGGCATCAAGCTCGATCTATCATCCGCAGACAAACGATCAAGTCGAACAAGCCAATGGTCTTATTATGAGCGGCATCAAGCCCAGACTAGTGCGGTCTTTGAAAGAATCAGACAAGCACTGGGTTGAGGAGCTCGACTCCGTACTCTGGGGGTGCGGACCACGCCCAATCGCACTACCGGATACACACCATTCTTCATGGTGTATGTCGCAGAGGCAGTGCTACCCTGCGACATTATTCATGACTCACCTCGAGTGTGCATGTACGAAGAGAGAGAGGCCGAGCTGGATCGGCAGGACAACTTAGATGTCCTGGAAGAAGAGCGCGACGTTGCAGAAGCCCGTTCCGCATTTTATCAACAGTAGGCTCGCAGGTATCAAAGCAGAGAAGTGCGGGCCAAGACTTATAACATTGGCGAACTTGTTCTACGCCTGCCGGGGAAGAAAAAGGACAAACTCAAGCCCAAGTGGGAGGGTCCCTTCATCATCGACGAAGTTCTCACCGGAGGAGCGTACCGCCTGCGTAATGCGTCAGACAATCGCCTGGAGCCGAACCCCTGGAACGCGGCCAGACTCTGAAGGTTCTACACCTAGAGCCGAACTCTTTGTTCGTCCCCTTCCCCCTGTTGCCTCCTTCACCTTTTCTCTCTTTTCTTTTTTCATTTAGCCTTAAAGATTTCGTGTGGTTAGACTTCGCACCCCTGACGCACACATCTTCAAATATGTACGTCTATTATACCTGGGGGCTTCTTGTACAGAAGCTTGCTATTATTCTCCGAGCATCAAGCTCATTACATATGTGTTTTTCCCATATGTACCTTTTCTTCGCCATTATATGCATCGATATGACTTAAGTTTTGGCCAAGCTGGATTGCCTGCCTCCTTTGCTTATGCCCTACGTTCCCGTTAGTTCGGCTAGGGCATAAAGGGAGCACCTCTGCGATTGTTACTGCCGAGTCATCCGGATGTGTACCTCAGACTGGGTGAAGCCAAAAGCTAGCATTCTTAAGGGAATATTCGGTCGATGGATTAAAGATGTTTTTTCGCATTCACTCCATTGTGAACCCCCAGAAGTCACGCATACTGTGACTTTTCAATCACAGTTCGGACATGCCCATTAACGCATGCACACCCAGGGAAAGGAACCCTTAACGGAACTATTCTCTCTGGAAGATGTTTCTTACAACTTTAATGTAATATAACATAACTAGTCGGATACAACTTGTCTGTTCAAGCAACTATGACCCCTACGCCTAGTTTCCATGCATACCCCGGTCTATTCGGCCGCACTGGTATTCGGAAACACTCCGCACCTTCGGGTCCTGTTGGGGATATTACTACTGGGCGTAAACCGGCCTGTCTGGGCCGGGTTAACTTCGTCAGTAGTTAAGTATGTTAAAGCCCAAGAAGGTAGATGAGGGCTCAAGGCCCATGGTCGGTTCAAGGCCTGTAGCCATAAACCGGCGTTAGTAGTTAACTTGTATTGTAAGTTAGGAATAAGTAGAGATCAAACCGGACACATCTATGAGCCGTTATTGGGACTCTGTGAACCGACGGGCGTCACCCGTGTATATAAGGGGACGACCTGGCGGCGGTTCAAGGACAACAGACAACAACTTGAGACATAGGCGAAGCTTGTTTGCTCCCTAGTCATCGAAACCCCATCAATTCCATCACAACTAGACGTAGGCTTTTACCTTCCTCGAAGGGGCCAAACTAGTATAAACTCTCTTGCGTCCCTATGTCCGCTTTAACCCCTTCAGGCTAACCCGTCGCAATGGCTCCACGACTAAGTCCTTTCTCTAGGACATCTGCCGTGACAAAACCACGATGGTTGGCGCCCACCGTGGGGCTATCGCACGATGGTTTCAAGTTCTTGGAGGGCCGCTTTGAAGGACTCAAGGGCTACGCTGTGGGCCGGATGACTAAGAGTCGTCGCGGCAAGCTCTACATCGATGATGCAGGCTGGGGCCCCGAGGCCGGCTCAGTTGAGTATGGGTACCGGGTCCCCTTTGGTGGCACACATGTTTTCATCGGCAAGATCGGAGAACCGGGCCCTGAGCCGGATATCTGCATCGACCTCGTCGAAACGGCTCAGCGTGCGCAATCCGCCCGGGTTAAACCGGCCATGAAGCGTGCCTTTGTGGGAGTCATCCATGGAGGAAGTTATGAGGACGGATCGGAATCTCGCGGCGAGACCGTCGTTTGTTCCGATGACGAGTCATCGACCGGAGAAACCGAATCTCTTTATCAGCTACAAGAAGGCCGGATTGGGGGCTGTTCCGATGGCGACAGTATTCCGGACCCCTCAGATCTGCCCAACCGAGTTGGAATATTCATGGCCGGCACACAAGCAGCGCTTCATTCTTTGACCGCTGCGGCAACAACCTCCGGTTCAGCAGCAGCGACGGCCGCCGGGGCAGGAGGCCCTGTGCGCCCGCCGGCTCAAGTTCTATCAGAGCTATTTGATGCATTGGCTATGCTTATGGCGGAATCTAATCCGGCGGATCAGGACGTCCACAACGCAAAAATTGCAAAGGTAAAGGAACAGATCACCCAGGCCAAGGCGGATCTGGCAGCTGAGGACACCAGGATGGCCACAGAGCGGGCCGCTCTAGATGCACAAACCTATAGGCTCATGTTGGACCAGAACGCGTCGCAGGAAGTCATGAGGAGGAAGTACCGATCCCGTTTGCCTCCGGCTTTCGAGGCTAGAGACCTTTTCAACACCCCAGGAGCAGGAACCAGTAATCCGCTGGAGGGAAACCGGGCGGAAGCTCCTGAGACCGGTGCACCGGTTCAGCCTCGTCGGATGGACCCGCCTCGTCAAAACACCGTTATACCTCCGGCTGTTTTAACACCTCCGGGTCACTACTCCAACCCAATGGATAATCTTGTCGCTGCTGCTACACGGCTGGAGGCCATTCCAATTGAAGGTGACTCGCCGCAGGCAGTAGAGACGCGACGGGTCAAGGAGCTTCTGAGGACAGCTTTGGTCCAACAGGAAGCATACTCGTACAGCCGCGACCGGATCCACTCGACCCCCCGTCCAAGCCGGAGCTATAGCAGACATATGGATGAACCGGCAGTGTCAAGTAATGAACGACGTGGAGCACCCCGTGGCAACAACCCGGCGGGTGGTGCTGATAACGCTTAGGAAGTGGTGGACCGGGCCCGAGCACACAGGGAGGCCGAGTTAGCCGCACAGCATCAGGCTCGGCAGCTCACGCCGGTTCGTCCAACTATCTCGATCGAACCTGGTGTTACTTCTAGTTCTTTGGGGGTGCATTGCCTTGTCCCCGCTTTACGCAATGTGCGCCTGCCCAAGGATTTCAATGGCCCGCGCAAAGTACCAAATTACACGGCGGATCAACCTCCAGAGACATGGGTGGAGAGCTATGAGATGGCCATGGAGATGCTTGATGTGGATGACGCGGCGTGTGTGAAATACTTCACCATGATGCTTGAAGGAACGGCCCGTACTTGGTTAAAAAGCTTGCCGGCTAATTCTATCAGTTCATGGGCCCAATTACGAGCCCGGTTTATCAGCAATTTCAAGGATACATGTAAACAGCCTATGTCGATAGTGGACTTAGCTGCCTGCGACCAGGAGGAAGGAGAATCGACGACTCATTAGGTGCCGGGTTTCACAAGTGTTGCATTCATCAGACCGCATCAACGCTGACACCGCTGTATTAACCCTAGAAGGCAACTGCCAGTTTGGGCCCCTAAAACTGAAGTTGGGACGGATGAAGCGTCATTGCACTGACATGGGGACCCTCATGGCTCCTTTGGTAAAGTATGCTGATTCTGATAGTACCAAGGATCCCGAATCTGATGATGATAAGGCAGGGAAGGGAAAGAGGAACAGCAACTCCAAAGGTCAGCAGCATCACTGGGCAGGCAATGGTGGTGGAGGCAAGCGTAAAGCGGATGGTAACATGGACTTTGTGGCTAATACCAACACGCAGGACAATGGCCAGCGACGCAAGGGTAAACCGAAAAATCGCAATGGGGCACCCAACCTTAACCCGGACCGCGTAAACTATCTACTGAGCCAGCCCTGTCCAAGACATGGGACGAAGGAGGCGCCAGCAAACCACCTTTGGAAGGATTGCTTCATTATGCAGGAGTTCAAGAATTCTAATGCTTTCCGGTATGATCACGGCTCCGGCGGTGGCTCAGGGTCCGGGCCGGGTTACGCTGGAGGAAATTCCGGTTCAGGATTTAATGGTAATCCGGGCGGACATAATAATCAAAATAGTCAGAACAACAAGGGTGGTTACAACCAACAGCAGCAACAGTCAGGTTACTAGAGCAACCCAAAGCAGTTGAGTAGTGGGCAGTACCATGTCTTCACCACTAGCTTGGACAAGCGAGACCGGAAGGTTCAGAGGCGGGCGGTCAACTCTGTTGAACCGGCCATACCCCGTTATCTATGCTGGTCTGAACAGCCAATCATATGGAGCAGAGAGGATCACCCTCCCCAGGTTGATAATCCGGGTCAGTTGGCTCTGGTGGTGGCGCCTCAGGTGGGAGGTTACAAGTTCACCAAAGTGCTCATGGATGGAGGGAGCAGCATTAATATCTTGTACTATGAGACCTTCCGTCGTATGGGACTAACAGATAAAAATCTCAAACCGTCTAATACGGTGTTCCACGGTGTAGTACCTGGCAAATCATCATATCCTGTTGGTAAGATAGCTCTGGAAGTGGCCTTTGGGGATGATCATGATTTCAGGTCGGAAACATTGACGTTTGAAGTGGTGAAAATCCAAAGTCCATATCACGCCCTGTTTGGGCGACCGGCCTACGCCAAGTTTATGGCACAACCCTGTTATGTGTATTTGCAGCTCAAGATGCCAGGTCACAAGGGGACAATAACGGTTCACGGAAGCCGCAAAATCGCTTTGGAGTGCGAGGAAGGAGATGCGGCCTATGCAGAGTCGGTTTGTGCCACCGAGGAGCTGAAGTATTATAAGGACAATGTTGATCCGGCGGACATGAGTCCATTAAAGAAGCCAACTACGGAGCATGATCCGGCCCTGAAGTTCAAATCGGCAGCAGAAACTAAGCTTTTTGACTTTGTACCTGGCGATTCGTCCAAGCAGTTCAGCATCAGTGCCAACTTGGATCCGAAATAGGAAAGCGCGCTCATCGAGTTTATCCATGAGAATCGGGGCATTTTTGCATGGAAGCCCTCTGACATGCCAGGTGTACCGAGGCAACTCGCTGAGCACACCCTTAATGTGGATCCTAAATACAAACCGGTGAAACAGTTCCTCCACCGGTTTAACGAAGAAAGACGCAAGGCGATTGGAGAAGAGGTAGCCAGGCTCTTAGCAGCTGGCTTTATTGTTGAAGTTTTTCACCCTGAGTGGCTTGGCAATCCGGTGCTGGTCCTTAAGAAAAATGGCACCTGGCGCATGTGTGTGGATTACACAGATCTTAATAAGGCTTGTCCAGCAGATCCTTTTGCCCTCCTCTGTATTGATCAAATTATTGATGCTACGGCGGGTTGTGAGCATTTAAGTTTTTTGGATGCATATTCTGGCTATCACCATATCAAAATGGCAGTTAAGGACCAGGAGAAGACGGCGTTCATAACTCCCTTTGGAGCCTTCTGCTATGTGTCTATGCCCTTTGGGCTCAAGAGTGCCCAGGCAACTTATCAACGGTGTGTGCAAAATTGTCTTCACAAACAGATTGGCCGTAATGTACATGCTTACGTGGATGATATCGTGGTTAAATCCAGGGAGAAGGAGACTCTGATTGATGATTTGAAGGAAACCTTTGATAACCTGAGGACATACAAGATGATGCTTAATCCGGACAAGTGCGTCTTTGGTGTACCGGCGGGCAAGTTATTGGGTTTTCTGGTGTCCAATAGGGGAATTGAGGCTAATCCGGAGAAGATCACAGCCATCACCTCCCTAGCTAAACCGAAGTGTATCAATGATGTTCAATGCCTGGCAGGCCGGATTGCCACGTTAAGCCGGTTTATCAGTCGTCTTGGTGAGAAGGCAATCCCTTTGTATCAGATGTTGAAGAAGACGGATCAGTTTGTCTGGAGTTCTGCTGCTGATGAAGCATTTGAGGACTTAAAGCGGCAATTGGCCAATCCGCCTGTGCTCGCCGCTCCCATTGACAAGGAGCCGTTACTGCTATATGTTGCTGCTAATGCTCGGGCGGTCAGCGTGGCTATTGTGGTGGAGCAAAAGGAGGCAGGTAAGGAGCATCCGGTTCAACGTCCAGTCTATTATATCAGCGAGGTACTCATTGAATCCAAGCAAAGGTATCCGCATTGGCAGAAGCTGGTGTATGGAGTTTTTATGGCAAGCCGGAAGCTTAAACAATACTTCCAAGGGAACCCAATTACGGTGGTCAGTTCTGCTCCTTTGGAGGATATCATCCAGAACCGGGAAGCAACTGGCTGGATTGCCAAGTGGGCTATAGAGCTTGGGCCGCACGGTTTGAAGTATGTGCCTCGGACGGCAGTTAAGTCTCAAGCACTTGTTGATTTCATCAATGATTGGACGCAAATGCAAGTACCTGAAGAAAAGTCGGATCACACATATTGGACCATCCATTTTGACGGATCCAGGCAATTGGAAGGCTCGGGGGCTGGAGTCGTATTAACTTCCCCATGAGGTGATAAGTTTTGTTACGTTCTTCGCTTAATGTTTCCTTGTACTAACAATGCAGCTGAGTATGAAGCCTTGCTCCACGGTCTCCGGATGGCTAAGGAGATGAATCTAAGTCGAGTTAAGTGCTTCGGTGACTCAGACCTTGTTGCTCAGCAAGTATCTGGCACTTGGGACTCCAGGACCCACTCATGGCAGCATATCGTCGTGAGGTGGATATTGTTGCAGGTCACTTTAAAGGCTATCAGGTGGACCACGTGGACCGGCGAAAGAATGAAGCGGCGGACTCTTTAAGCCAGCTAGGCTCTCAGCGCAAACCGGTCCCGCCCAATGTTTTTTTGGATGTGCTGCACAACCCGTCGGTCAAGATCCTTGGTGAAGCGGATTTGGCTATTCCTGATCCGGAGGCTCAATTGGTGGCAGCTCTTCACGTTATTCCGGATTGGACGCTTCCTTACCTGGCGTACAAGAACCGGGGCGAGTTACCAGAGGATGAGACTCTGGCCCGACAGATAATCCGGCGATCCAAGTCCACGACTATTATCAACGGTGAGTTGCATCATTGCAGTGTGTCAGGGGCATTTCAACGCTGTGTGTCTCCTGAAGAAGGCCGTGAAATTTTGCGTGAGATCCACGAAGGAGATTGTGGTCACCACGCCGGTTCAAAATCTCTGGTGGCTAAAGCGTTTCGCCATGGCTTCTATTGGTTAACTGCTCATGCTGATGCGGAGGATCTGGTCAGACGATGTGATGGTTGCCAAAAGTTTTCAAGACGTGCTCATGTACCGGCTCAAGAATTGA
Source organism: Triticum urartu (assembly GCF_003073215.2). Taxonomy (NCBI): domain Eukaryota; kingdom Viridiplantae; phylum Streptophyta; class Magnoliopsida; order Poales; family Poaceae; genus Triticum; species Triticum urartu. The sequence continues at coordinate 509,087,954 of NC_053023.1, read as the reverse complement.
GAATGATTCCAATTACTTGGCCGTTTGCGACTTGGGGGCTGGATATGGTTGGGCCTTTCAAAAGGTCCAAAGATAAGAAGACCCACCTCCTGGTGGCGGTTGACAAGTTTACAAAGAGGGTGGAGGCAGAACCTGTTAGCAAGTGTGATGCGGCCACGGCGGTTCAGTTCATCAAAAAAGTGATCTTCCGGTTTGGATTTCCACATAGTATCATCATAGATAATGGTACCAATTTGTCCAAAGGTGCCATGAAGGAGTTCTGCGAACGGGAGCACATCCGGCTCGACGTTTCATCGGTGGCACATCCACAGTCCAATGGTCAAGAAGAAAGGGCTAATCAAGAGATCTTGAGAGGCATCAAGCCTCGGCTTATGGTTCCTTTGCAGAGAACACCGGGTTGTTGGGTAGAAGAATTACCATCGGTGTTATGGAGCATCAATACTACACCCAACAAATCAACAGGATACACACCATTCTTCATGGTTTACGGAGCGGAGGCGGTTCTCCCCAGTGATATCCGTCATGATTCACCCCGTGTGGCGGCTTATGTTGAAGCGGACAATGAGACAGCACGGCAAGACGCTTTGGACCTGTTGGATGAAGAACGTGACATAGCAGTTGCCCGCTCGGCGATTTACCAACAGGATCTTCGTCGTTATCACAGTCGCCGAGTCAGAACCAGAACCTTTCAGGAAGGAGATTTGGTGCTTCGGCTCATCCAAGATCAGACTGATATGCATAAGCTATCCCCACCTTGGGAGGGGCCTTTCGTGGTCAGCAAGAATCTGCACAACGGGTCATACTATCTGATCGATATTCGAGAGCATAAGGACTCATGTAGATCAGAGGAGGAGACCAACAGGCCGTGGAACATAGCTCATCTTCGGCCTTACTATACCTGAGCCATTGGCTCTACTTATGTACATATTACGACAATGTATATATTATGATTAAATATAATAAACCGGAACCTCAGCTTAAGCGGGGTATCTGTTCTTTTACATCATGTGTGGTTACACGGAGTTGTTCTAAAGCGGCCTCCGGTTTACCCCTTGAGTTGGCTTTTTAAAAAAAGCATCATGTTATATCACTTGGGGGTTTGGTCGTGTCCGAACCAATACAATACCTCTTGATAGGCGAGAGCCACCAGATCACTTGGGGACTTGGTCATGTCTGAACCAGTCATGCCTCTTGATCGGCCTAAGGCCACAGAATCACTTGGGGGCTTGGTCGAACCCGAACCATTGCCATGCCACTTGATCGGCATAAATGCCACGGTTTCATTTGGGGACCTGGCCGACTAGAACCATAGTTACACCTATCGGGAGCTTGGTCGTGTTCGGCCATGGTAACGCCATCTGATCAGCTCAAATAAGCCTTTTTTTGCAAACGGTTTTGTCATTGCCTTTGCTTCACACTTTTCTTTGAAAGATATTTCTTTCTTTTTATTGTGTTTTTTAAACCGACAAAGTTTTTCAACCGGTTCACACTGTTAATTGACGGAACACGGTCCATTTTTAATCCGGCGACTATTTGCTCGGTTTGATTTTTTGTTAACATCCTATTACGGAGTAACACGGTGTTTTACAACCCGGCACGGTTTACATGGTAAACCGGCATTATATATATACAGGAGCTGTTATCTCCTCCAAATAGTGTGGGTTTATAAAATTCCGCTTCAAGATTGGCCAACCAACTTCACGCTCAACGATGGCAGGTATTATGTATCTCAAAAATTTGGTCATATACTTAAAAATTTCGGATGTTTTGATTTCATGTATGCAAACATCATATTCCGCCTGATGGTACAACCGCGGTGGCACTTTAAGATTTTTCATTGCAGAAAGTACTTTGGAAAGTTCATCACCCAAAGGAAGAGCAAGTTGCAGTAATTATGCACGAAGGCATATCAACATCAAAAGTATCAGCTAGCCTATTACAAGGCAACACGGTGCCCACAATAAGATCATTGTTTTTCGCAAGGGAGAAGCAGTTCTAAACCGGCTTCCGGTTCAAGCTTGGTCACCAGCCTGGCCTGATGGCTGTGGATCATCCCGTGTCGCTTCAGCTTCAGTTTCTCTACCCAGCGGCTGGAAATCAACAGTTGTCCAGTCGATTCCCATTAATGCTTGAAAGACAGCTTCATCATGGATCAGCAATGACGGATCAATATTGGGAGCGTAAGTATGCTTACGGATTGGAGGGATAAGGTTTTCCGCTTCATGAATTGGTGCAGCTATTCGCTTGTTTTGATTGTCATATTGGGCTTGATAATGAGACAAGTCTGCTTCTTCAGCCAATTGACAAGCTAGCGGACGCACCTCCCGGTTTATTGCTCGCAGATCCGCTTCACTAAACTCTGACCCGTCTTCCTTCAAGATGGGATAGCCATGAGCCGCTTCAATAGGATCAAAATCCGGCACCCAAGCCTTTTCCCGGATTAAGGCATTGATCGCACCGGTTCAAGCAGCAGATTTCTTCAGCTCTTCAACCCGGGCAGGAAGCACCAACAGTTTCATTAGAGTGTCCTGAATTAAAGTGGGCACCGGCTTGTTGTGGGATGCAGTACAGATGATCCGCTGTGCACCAGTGTACAGTTGTTCAACCAACATGTAGGCGGCTTTCAATTTCTTCCGCACATCTGACCCCAAGTAACCAATGCGCGTCCCTGAAATATCATAAAGGGTTAACAAACCGGCAGCTCTGTAAGACGGCAGAATCAATTCAGAAATCAAACCAGCTTACCAAAGATGGCAGTGGTCATGGCATGCACATGCCGCTTTATGCTGGCCAGTTCGTCCACCACCGGTTTAAGTGCAGCCTTGGCATCTTCTGCTCGTTTGGTTAAAGCGGATTTTTCAGTGGCCCAATCCGCCCGCTTTTTCTTGAAGTCCTCCTTAAGCTGTTCCATGGCACTTAAAGCGCTGGTTAATTCCTCTTTTGCTTTGTAGGTTTCAGCTTGTTGGGATTTCAGATTTTCTTGGAGATCGGCGACTTGGCTTTCTTTCGTCTTCAGCTCAGCCTGCATGCAGACAGTTATATGATTCAGCAAAACGGTACAAGGATTGAAGTACCAACCACATAACAAGTTATGCACTTGGCACTTGGGGGCTAATGGCTATTTGCTCGTATATATATTCTGATGCGGCGATCTCAATTACTTAACGTCCCAGTTTAACTACGCTAAGTTGAACCGGCCCTTGGGGACTACAACAGCAAATTTCAAAGCATTAAGATTTATATTAGTAAGTCCCGGTTTGAAAGAAGATTACAAACTGGCCCTCAGGGGCTAGGAGCGTCAACAAGAATTGAAATATACAAGCAGGAAGGAGCATATGCAAGTTACCTCATATTTATCTTTCATCATATTAACTAGACCAGCTTCATAGTCACGACTGGTATACAGCCGGTTCAGGTAGCCGGAATGGATATCTTGGGCATTCAAAGCAGCGTAAGTCGCCAGATCAGCATTCCACTTGCCTTTGCCAAAGGTAGCAAATTCTTCCTTGGCAGAATGTTTGGACAAAGCGACAGGATTGCTTGGCTCTGTATGGCCAATACCAGTAATGACAACCTCATCATCCTTGGTATCGCCGGTTTGCACTGGAGTTGTTGGCTTGTCAGTAGGCTTTATTGGACCGGTGGATTTCTCAATCCGGATGGAGCTTGTGGGCTGATTGACAGGACTTGAGGTATCAATAGGTCTCTCTTCAGCAATAAGATCGTCGTCTTGTTTCGGTGGACCATCGGGTATATCCTCAGGAATAGCTGCTTCAAGATCTGGTGTTTTGCCCGGTTCAAGGACGGCATCCTCTTCGGCCGCTTTGTCCAGGCGAGCCTTCTTGCTTGGCCTAGGTTTGGCCCTGAAAGGAATAACAAAATCAAATACAACATATGTTCCAAGGCGATGTGCTGCAAATATTATGATAAGTATAAGCTTACCCAAGCACAGTTTTGAGCGGCGGCAGCTGAGTAGCCGATGACTCGCCAGAGGATGAGTGGGAAGTAACCTGGTAATCGGAGTCAGATGGATTAAGAGGTTGACGAAAGCAGCCCACTTTAGGACAAACACTGACAAGCAAATTAGAGACCTCTGAACGGCGTTTCCGAACCGGACTGTTCGGTAAACCGGCGGAGGTAACTACCTGGCCACTGTGCCGGGTTGTGCGACGAGCTTCGTGCTGTTGGGTCTTCATAAGAAATTTGGGATCCAAATAAGCAAGAGGATGAGAAAATTTAACTTTCCGATTTGCCTGACGGATTTTTAGTGAAGGCAAAGGTTCTGAATCGGAAGAGAGAATAATTACCTCTGCAGCATCAGCATGGCTGGCTTCGGCATCATCCTGACAAATATCATCATCAATAAGACGCATGAAGAATAAGCCAAGTGAGTCAAGCCCTACCTCAAGGTCCGGATTATCCACATCATCATCAGGGACCGGGTTAGAGGATGCAGTGGGTTTTTTCCTGTGGGCAGTCTTCTTCACAGCTTTAGTCTTTTGCCGGGTTGCTCTTTCCGGTTTGTCTGGTTTTTCTGGTTTCTCCTGCGGCAGTTTCTTGGTCCAAAACGGAGCATTGCCCTGGTTACACAGACACTGATATTAAACAATGACCAGATATATCAATAGCAGATTTAGCAAAAAGAAAAATCAAACTCTTACAGTTGGCGGTTTGTTGGTGGCACAGAAGGGAAGCAGGCCGGTTTTAGCACAGATGTGTTCCGGTTCATTCAGCATCTTATTCACAGCCTCTGTGATTTCTTCATCGGTGAGCTGGATGTTGGAATGTCGTAGTGGGTCATCAACACTGTCAGTATACTCGCACATCAAACCGGAGCGCTGACTAAGGGGCAGTATGCTCCATGATATCCAATAGCGGGCGAGATCAACCCCTGTTAAACCGTTGGCCATAAAGGCTCTGAGCTTCGACAGTTGAGGAGCATATTTGCTTCTCTCCTGGGCGGTCAACCTTTGTGGAAAGGGGTGTGTATTGCTGAGTCGCTCCAGATGAAAGCCAGGCAAGGGATTTTCACCGGCAGGGGAGGTGTCTTTGTAGTAGAACCATGTTTGATTCCACTCTTTGGGGTGGTTGTGCAGTTTGGCGTGAGGGTATGTGACCTCTTTCCTTTTCTGAATCGCCACGCCAACCAACTCCGTATTGGAGCCGTCAGTAAACTCAGTACGGCGGTTTAGATGGAAACAGTCTCTGAACAATTCCACTGTGGGCTCCTCTTGAAAGAACGCCTCACAGAGCACTTGGAAGTGACACATGTTTGTAACAGAGTTGGGGCCAGTATCTTGTGGATGGAGTTGAAAAACGGCTAAAACGTCCCGGTAAAATTTAGAACCGGGCGGCTTAAAGCCCCGGGCTAAGTGATCTACGAAAACGACGACCTCTCCTTCTTGAGGTGTGGGAGGGCATTCTTTTCCAGGAGCCCTCCAATGGATGGTATCTTTGCTACCTAAAGCGCCGATCAGGACTAAATCGTCCAGTTGAGCCTCTGTGACGCGAGAAGGAACCCAGTTGCACTCATATACTTGCTTGGCCATGATGAAATCTACAAGGTAGATGATCCCGGTTCAAATATGCGTTGATTAAGGTACATTGGTATGTGCAATGTTAAACCGAAGACAGATCTATCTAAACCAGAGTTTTATGAAGCAACAACAACTGGCGGTTCAACAAAGGGGACTAATGGTATATACCGATTTGGCAATTTTTTCTACAAAGTTAAACCGCCTGGTCTAAACATTGAAGCAGATGAGTAAGTTTACAGAAACAGATTTCACAAGACTTCTCTATAGCAACGAATCTGAAGCAAGTTCAGAAAAGAAGGAAAATATTCAAGGTTCAAAAAAGAATAGTACTGAATCAATGGGCAGAGATACATATAGATCTATGGTCTTGAGGCATGAAACTGAAGGCGGATGCTAAAACCTACCGCTACACAGAGTAAGGATTCACAGATGCATCTAGGAGCTATCATATGAACACGAAACAGGCGATGAACACTAGAAGAATAGAACAGATCTGTGTTGAAAAGAACGGAAGACTTACTGGAGATGAGAAAGACGCGGAAGGTTGCCGTGGTACTCTGGTGCGCCCAGGTTGATGCAGCGGCCAAGGTTGATGCAGAGGTTGACGGTGGCGGCGGAGCTCCGAAGCTGGCTGACGCGAGGAAGACGAAGCAGAAGGGCACGGAGGGGAAAAAGAAATGACCCTTCGGTCCTATTTATAAGGCAAGGGACAGGAGTCAGGCGCGAAAATCAAGGGACTGAGGGTTTGGAAACGAAGATGTCGCCTTAATTGTCGCAGACCCATTAAGGTCCTTTATAACAGGTGACGTCACGTCGGTTTACAACGACCAGAGAAGATGACATCACGGCGGTTCAACAAACTACAAGAAGATATTGAAGATGAAGATTTTTGCTAAATGATTGACATGAACATGTTTAAATCAATCTGGGGCCTAATTTTGGGGATATTACTACTGGGCGTAAACGGGCCTGTCTGGGCCGGGTTAACTTCGTCAGTAGTTAAGTATGTTAAAGCCCAAGAAGGCAGATGAGGGCTCAAGGCCCATGGTCGGTTCTAGGCCTGTAGCCGTAAACCGGCGTTAGTAGTTAACTTGTATTGTAAGTTAGGAATAAGTAGAGATCAAACCGGACACATCTATGAGCCGGTATTGGGACTCTGTGAAGCGACGGGCGTCACCCGTGTATATAAGGGGATGACCCGGCGGCGGTTCAAGGACAACAGACAACAACTCGAGACATAGGCGAAGCTTGTTTGCTCCCTAGTCATCGAAACCCCATCAATTCCATCACAACTAGACGTAGGCTTTTACCTTCCTCGAAGGGGCCGAACTAGTATAAACTCTCTTGCGTCCCTGTGTCCGCTTTAACCCCTTCAAGCTAACCCGTCGCGATGGCTCCACGACTAAGTCCTTTCTCTAGGACATCTGCCGTAACAAAACCACGACAGGTCCCGAGGTTGAAGCGAAAAGGTCTGCCATGACAATCGTTCTACAATTCAGCTAGGATTTACATATATCAAGGAAAGTACATAGTCACTTAGACTCATAAATTTCCTCCTCTATACCATCCAACAGGCTGTCTAACTTACAATCCCGTTGGGAATATTTGGCAGCTACTGCTACTTGGTCATATACCAAATTCACGGGCACTTCTTTCCCATCTGACCCTAAAGGTCCGACCCGGGCCATGTGATTCGGATCAAGCTTGGTATACCGTGTTTTCACCATGACCCAGGCCTCTCGCGCACCCTCCCGGCAGGCCGATATTTTCCATAATCGGATACGCCACCGCACTCCCTTGAATAGCTCTACGAGCTCCTCCATACTTCCTAGAGGGGAGGCGGATGGCCATAAGGCCTTAGCAACACTCCGCATTGCCTGCCGAGCTTGCTCGTGCATTTGCGACAGCCCTTGCAACAGATTGTCCAACAATCTGGACATCTCCTCTTCGGGACGGCCTGTCAGCATACCTGCAAACATAACTTTGTCAGTTCCTTTCATCTCCGAACTATTATAAGGTAAATTCGGCCACATACTGAATATGCTGCCGCATAGCCTCTTATTCTCCTTCGCGGAGTCGGCCAGTTAGGCCCGTACATCTTTCAGATCCTCGCCCAATCAGGGTATTCAAATCCTGGAGCTTGTTCTTCTCCAGCATGACTTTTGTGAGCACACGCTCGCCCGCGGCTAGCAGTTTCTTGGCTTCCCGTCCTCCGCCTTGGGCAGCTTTCAGTTGTTCTTGTAGTTGACCTAGTGATCCTAATAAGAGGTGAGCAATCGTGTTAGCATTATTGGTATACCATTATGTTTTCTCAATGGAGGGAAACATTACCAGGAGACTCCTTTTTGGATTTCTCCAGTTCGGCACGGGCAGCAGTTAGCTGCGTCTGACACTTTTCTAGCTCCTGGGCTAGCAGGTCGTTCTTCTCCATAAGAACCTGGTTATACAACGATACTTAAATCAGTTGTACCAACTGTTTCAAGTCTCGGGGGCTACTCGCATATGGTTATCATATTCGGACAAAATAAACTTACCCGCACATCTTTTAAATGCTGCTTTGTAGCTCTGTTAAGCCCATCTCGAGCAGTTCGGATGTATGCATCAGCCGAGCTGAAGGCGTTAAAGGCCTCTTCTGAAAAGCCGGGGTCTTGTAAAACGGACCTTTGGCGCCTATGATTCATGGCGCTCTCCACTTCCGAGTTAGTGATAGATACATCATATGAATCCTCGGCTGGAGGACAGTCCGGCGTTTACCCCCGTATCAGCCCCCGTCTTTATGGCAGGATCTGGATCATGGCTCTGGGAAGTATGACCGGCTGGACCCCCGGATATGGTCCGGGACACCTTTTTCCTGATACAGGATAAACAAAAAGGTCACAGTTGGATGTGACTGTCATGGTGCATATGTGCAAATCCATACCTCTTTGATGAAGGCTCGGCCCTATCTTCATTTGCCTTCCTCTCCAAAGGCTTGCCCGGTGTGGGGGCGCTCTCTTCGGAGATGCCCCTGGGGCAGCATGGCGCGCCGAACGCCTCCCCTTTTGAGCACAGGACAGTGCGTGGGTGAGGAAGAATGAGAAAACTCTCTTGGACAAGGTATCTCCGGATTACTTACGTGTGAAGCAGGGAGCAGACCGGGATAATCAGCGATGATGGCTACTACTATGCCGTCATAACTCGTTTGGTAAAACACCCCATTCTCGAGCACCACGAATATATCCGAATCCTCTTCGGATCCGGGGTCAAGGTCCCAATTGTGGCCCTCGGGATGCAGGGCGGGGCTGTAAAGCCCCTCGGAAGTCTTTCACCAGTGTTGTTATAAATGGATGGGTTAATGTTCATTGAACATAGCTCAGGGAGTAGAATGAGTAGAGTAGAGGGGTTGGGGGCTTACCCAGCTAGGAGGACTATACATAGAGTATCCTTCCCTGTGCTTGATGCGCAAGAACTCCTCTCCCTCCCCTTTGAACAGTTCGGCCAATATTTTGGCCAGGGCGGCAGGGGTGTATGGACCTTTCCTGCCGCAGCGGGAGGCGTCATCTTCCCCATTGTAGTGCCACATGGGAAGTCCTCTGTATTGGAGTGGCTGGACCCCCCGCACTATGGAGGTCGCCATTACTTCGACTATCATGTATCCGGACTGGGCGAGCGTCCTTATCTTGCTCAGGAGTTGGCGAACCTCTGCACTATCTTCTTCCTCGAGGCTTCGAGGGCGCCAACTGTGGTGTTTCTTTAAAGGAGCACTTGTGAACACAGGAAGACCCCTTCGGGCTGGGGCTGGAAGTACGACGTCCTCGATGTAGAACCACTCAGAAGTCCATTCTCCATAAGCCTTCTTCGGTGTGCCGGATAGGTATCCGGTCTCGGCAATGCACCATATTTCGGCTCCACCCACTTCAAATATTGATCCCTCGTGGTTACATGGGACAAGGCATAATAACCTTCTCCACAGTTCAAAATGGGCCTCACAACCCAGGAATAGTTCGCATAAAGCGATGTAACCCGCAATGTGCAGGATGGAGGCCGGAGTAAAGTTGTGTAGCTGGAGGCCATAATATTCCAGAAGCCCTCGGAGGAATGGATGAATTGGAAATCCCACGCCCCTTAGCAGATAGGGGATGAAACACACTCGTTCCCCCACAGATTGATTGGGGAAATCCTCCACCTGGTTTTTTGTTGGGGATCGTAGCAGAAATTCAAAATTTTCTACGCATCACCAAGATCAATCTATGGAGTAATCTAGCAACGAGGGGAAGGAGAGTGCATCTACATACCCTTGTAGATCGCTAAGCGGAAGCGTTCAAGTGAACGGGGTTGATGGAGTCGTACTCGTCGTGATCCAAATCACCGATGATCCTAGTGCCGAACGGACGGCACCTCCGTGTTCAACACACGTACAGCCCGGTGATGTCTCCTACGCCTTGATCCAGCAAGGGGAGAAGGAGAGGTTGGGGAAGACTCCATCCAGCAGCAGCACGACGGTGTGGTGGTGGTGGAGGAGCGTGGTACTCCAGCAGGGCTTCGCCAAGCACCGCAAGAGACGAGGAGGGAGAGGGGTAGGGCTGCGCCAACAGGGAGAGCAAATCACATGTGTTGGGCAGCCCCAAACCTCAAGTATATATAGGGGAAGGGGAGGGGCTGCGCCCCCACCTAGGGTTCCCTCCCTAGGGGTGGCGGCAGCCCCCAGATCCCATCTGGGAGGCGGCCAAGGGGGAGAGAGAGGGGGCGCACCTAGGGTGGGCCTTAGGGCCCATCTGCGCCTAGGGTTTGCCCCCTCTCCTCTTGAGGACGCCTTGGGCCTTGGTGGGAGGCGCCCCAACCCACCTAGGGGCTGGTCCCTTCCCACTATTGGCCCATGTAGGCCTCCGTGGCTGGTGGCCCCACCTGGTGGACCCCCGGACCCCTCCGGTGGTCCCGGTACACTACCGGTGATGCCCGGAACACTTCCGGTGGCCAAAACCATACTTCCTATATATTAATATTTACCTCCGGACCATTCCGGAACTCCCCGTGAAGTCCGGGATCTCATCTGGGACTCCGAACAACATTCGGTAACCGCGTACATACTTTCCCTATAACCCTAGCATCATCGAACCTTAAGTGTGTAGACCCTACGGGTTCGTGAGTCATGCAGACATGGCCGAGACAACTCTCCGGTCAATAACCAACAGCGGGATATGGATACCCATGTTGGCTCCCACATGCTCCACGATGATCTCATCGGATGAACCACGATGTCAAGGATTCAATTAATCCCGTATACAATTCCCTTTGTCTATCGGTATGATACTTGCCCGAGATTCGATCGTCGGTATCCCGATACCTTGTTCAATCTCGTTACCGGCAAGTCTCTTTACTCGTTTCGTAACACATCATCCCGTGATCAACTCCTTGATCACATTGTGCACATTATGATGATGTCCTACCGAGTGGGCCCAGAGATACCTCTCCGTTTACACGGAGTGACAAATCCCAGTCTCCATTCGTGCCAACCCAACAGACACTTTCGGAGATACCTATAGTGAACCTTTATAGCCACCCAGTTACGTTGTGACGTTTGGCACACCCAAAGCATTCCTACGGTATCCGAGAGTTGCACAATCTCATGGTCTAAGGAAATGATACTTGACATTAGAAAAGCTTTAGCATATGAACTACACGATCTTTGTGCTAGGCTTAGGATTGGGTCTTGTCCATCACATCATTCTCCTAATGATGTGATCCCGTTATCAACGACAACCAATGTCCATGGTCAGGAAACCGTAACCATCAATTGATCAACGAGCTAGTCAACTAGAGGCTTACTAGGGACATGTTGTTGTCTATGTATCCACACATGTATCTGAGTTTCCTATCAATAAAATTCTAGCATGGATAATAAACGATTATCATGAACAATGAAATATAATAATAACCAATTTATTATTGCCTCTAGGGCATATTTCCAACAGTTTTGCCGTTGAAGGAGGCAGACCCTGCTCGAATAGGGAGTAGATCCGCAGGGGGGAGAAACCCCTGCGTTTGCAGCTCCACTAGCTGACGGTGGGATACAAAGCACTTCTCCCATTCGCCTCTTTCTGGGCCGCAAGGATGGGAGGAGGGGCTGGGGACGCTAGACATGTTGGAGTGTTCTTTCCTAGCAACCTTTGAGGATTTTCTCCATGAGATGTTGAATGGATCTGGGATCCAATCTCGTTAAATAGACGTTGTCCCTCGCGTGGCTGGGGTGTTAAGTGCAAAAATACCCTGACCTCTCGCATTCGCTCGACACGTGGAAACTGAAGTTGTTGATGCACATAAGCCGAGGGGTACAACATTAAATGGAAGGCCGAACACACTACTTCGAAGACATGGTGGAGGAACCCGCCTTGCAATGCCGAAGACAATCTATGCACCGAACACCTCGTGATTGAAGACTAGTTCGGGGGCTACTGAGGGAGTCCTGGACTAAGGGGTCCTCGGGCGTCCGGCCTGTTAGCCATGGGCCGGACTGATGGGCTGTGAAGATACGAAGACCGAAGACTGCACCCGTGTCCGGATGGGCTCTCCTTGGCGTGGAAGGCAAGCTTGGCGATCAAATAAGTAGATTCCTTTCTTTGTAACCGACCTTGTGTAACTCTAGATCCTCCCGGTGTCTATATAAACCAGAGGACTTAGTCCGGAGGGGCGACAATGATTACCATAGTCATACAGGCTAGGCTTTTAGGGTTTAGCCATCTCGATCTCGTGGTAGATCAACTCTTGTAATACTCATATTCATCAAGATCAATCAAGAAGGAAGTAGGGTATTACCTCCATAGAGAGGGCCCAAACCTGGGTAAACATCGCGTCCCCTGTCTCCTGTTAGCATCGACCTTAGACACATAGTTCGGGACCCCCTACCGAGATCCGCCGATTTTGACACCGACAGGGGTATATATAGCCTCCACACAAAATCCAACCATTACACACATTTGAGCCAACTCGTTCAGACCGAATAGGAGAACTCGGTGAGACCGATTCAGTCCAAAATATGAACGTTAGGATTCTCGGTAGGACCGACATGATCAACTCGGTGGGACCGATGTGCTAGGGTTAGGGCAAAACCTTATCTCAATATGACCGATTGCATGAACTCGGTGAGACCGATTTCAGCAATGAGCAAATAGAGAGTTGATCAGGCAAACTCGGTGGGACTGATTGCTTATTTCGATGAGACCAAAATAATTGCAACAAGCAACAGAGAGTTTGCAGAGCCATCTCGGTGAGACCGAGATCCTAATCGGTGAGACCGAATTGATTAGGGTTTTTGGCAGTGGTTATGTTAGAGAAACTCGGTGGCGCCGAATAGATCAAATCAGTGGGGCCGAGTTTGACTTTAGGTTTTGGACATATTTTGGAATTGAGAACGTGGCTGAGGGCTTTGGAGCATATCACCAAGCACTCGAGCAAGTAGACCATTAAATAACACCTCATCCCCTTTGAATAGTATTGACTTTTCCTATGGACTCAATGTGATCTTGGATCACTAAAATAGAAATGAAGAGTCTTAAGCTTTAGCCAATCTTTGTCCTTAGCATTTTGAAGGGGTTCCACATCATCTTGTCCATGCCACGCCATAGTTGAACTTTCTGAAATATACTAGATAAAGATATTAGTCCAACAAGAGATATGTTGACATTAATTACCAAAATCACCCAGGAAGCACTTGTGCTTTCACCGGACGAGCACAAGAAGAGGGGTAGAGGACAAAGTTTAAACATGAAAAACGAGGAATTGTTGTGTGATGCGTGATTGACCACTATCATTGATCAGATCCATGGTACGGAGCAAAAAGGTACAACATTTTGGGCCAACATTCATACTTGTTCATGAGCACAAGAATTCTGAGCCTACCTCAATAAACCCATCCACAATCGTGGAACAAAGTTTCTCAACATCGATGGCAGACAATTCAACAGGCCATGAGCAAGTACTGCAACCATTTGAAACAACTAATCAGTCAGTGGCCAAGTGGTGTGCTAATCACCGAGCAAGCATGTTGTTACATGTGTGTTAGTCATTTGGCTGGATAAGCAACTTATTGAAAATAATTTTCTTCCTAGCACTACCGTGTGTGTCACTTGTTCTTGAAGGTGGCGAAGAGGAGCTTCATCCTCGTGCATTGCTGGTTGAAGTTGAATGGGGTATGCAAGTGTCAACCACCCATTGCCAAATCCACCAAGACCGCCCACATCGACACCAAGGTAGAAGCGGGTGATTCAATCGACCCAATAAAAGAGTTGCCCAAGAAGGTTAGAAGAAGGTTCAGGAGAAAGAGAGTCGAATGAGGAGGAGAAGCGAGAAGAGGCAGTGGCCACAATGACAGAGTGGTTCGAGGACATCTTGGCGAAGGAGTGATGTGTCAAGCACTCCAACATGGAGGAGGAAAAGAAGGCCGACAGATTACACATCTTGATGGCGGCCACTGAGAAGCAGCTCAACTTCAAAGAGAAGAAAAGAAAACTTGAAGAAAGGAGGGTTGAGCTCGCGTCCGCTTCAGAGGATATGAATATGTTGACCATGAAGATGGACGAGTTGGAGGATCATGTAGCGATGATCATGCGCACCGTCTGTACAAGATGTTGAAGTGCTTGGCGGCCCAGCTGGATGCCTCGTAGAAGGAGGCGGACGAGAAGGAGCCGGATGGTGAGGAGGCGGCGACATAGTAAGCATGGAGGCTCGGATAGTTGGTCTGGTAGGGCAAAATTTTCACTGACAGACTGATACTTTTGTGACCGGGTACATGTATAAAAACTATAAATATCCGTCTCTTTTTGGTTATGATTGGAGCTATGAAAACCGCGGTTTATCTTGCCCTCATATAGATATGCATTTGAAATAAAATTGGTGGGGTCTTTGCGGACGTTTAGGGATTTTTTTCGGTGGCCTGCTCCCACATCTGTTTTCATAAATTAATCAAGGTAAGTGGACAAATGATGTGCCAGTTTTAGAGGACAGTGTTGGAGATTCCCAAAGGGTTTTTTACTGAATAAAGGAAGAATTTGTAGATACAATTGGGTCGCGGACTTTCTGGATGACTCTGGTGCATGGAATATGCAGAGGTTGCGGCAATATTTCTAGGTTATGGACGTCCACGAAATTATGAAGATCCGGACGTCACCAAGAGGGGGCCAAGATTTCCTAGCTTGGTTTTCGGAGAAGAGTAGACTGTTCATAGTTAAGAGTGCTTACCATCTAGCAGCAGAGAACCAATTGCCAAGTGCGGTGGGCGCATCAAGTACCAGCCCACGCGAACACAGGCCCATCTGGAGGCGAGTTTGGGAAGCTCGGGTTCCGCTCAAGATGAGAATTATGGCGTGGAAGATTGTGTCAGGAGCGCTTGCAACTAATTCTTGCAAGAAATATAGGCACATCTCCACTCGAGATACATGTCCTCGTTGTGGTACAGAAAGGGAGACCAGCTTCCATGCGCTGGTCACTTGTGATTATGCTCGAGCAGTGTGGACGCATATGCGTTTAGTGTGGAACCTCCCTGATCATCAACTACTGTGGGATACAGGTAATGAGTGGCTTTTGAATATTCTGATGAATTGCAATGATGAAATGCGGGACTGCACCCACTACTAGGAAAACCCTTACCAGTAGCCTTTTTTTACTATTAGTAGCGCGGGTAGGCGCGCTACTGCTACGGCGCTACAGCTATTTTTTGCAGTAGCGCTTGTTTAACCCAATGCTACTGGTAGCTAAAGTAGCTGTAGCACGCTTCCACCCAGCGCTACTGATATTTATCTACAGCGTGTGGAGCTAGCCAGCGCTACTGTTACTTGAGTGCTACCGGTAATCTTTACCCCCACGCCACTGCTAACTTTTGTATTATTTTTTTGCGTTTTGGCTTTGTACATAATTAAACAGATCCACCATTTATACAATAACATGCATATTCTTTGAAAAGCAAGTGAGTTATCGATGAGCCAAAGTTATTAGAAGTCTCAACATGTCTCAAATATCTCATCATCATCAATCATGGTCGAACACATGTCTCGAAATAGTGTTACAAGTCATTACAAGTTCTCAATACATGCAACTACATGGTCACATACTCATGTTTCATCATCTATGGAGACTATGATATGACTGCATAGAAGATAAGAGCGATCACGATGATCAAAAGCAGTATTATGTAGTAGTTTTTGCAGCGGCGCTGGTTCTGAATCCCCTGTTGTGCTATGAATCTCAAGTAACTAGCTTCGGCTTCCGCTCTGCTATCAAACCCTTTCCGGCTTCCGCCGGATAAGCCAGAGACTTGGGCCTGACACTCTGGCCACTCATCATACACACCCAGAACATGCCCTACATACACGGCGTACCACTTCCTCGTCATCGTTGATCTATATACCTATCAGAGATGCACATATATATATACCATGAAGCGAATTCAACAAAATAGTTATGAAATAGAAGCAACATATATAGTAAACATAGTTAACAAATTATATCGTACCGAAAGTAATTAAGTAGAGCGCGACACCATACATCTAATAGTTTTGTCGTACTGAGAGATTCGAAGTTTCGTCGTACAGAAAGTAACAAGTAACTAAACAGACACATTGTTTTTAAGCAGTGCACTCTTCCCATCTGTCCATATCCGGAAGGGTGCACCCAAGATTAGTGAAATGTGTCATGTCCTGATGCTGTAGGGCAATGCGGGTTCGGACGTTAGCTCACGATATTGGGCCGCCATAGAACATCCCATTCTCTTCGAGGACATCTTTCATGATGATGGACGCAATTTCCTGTTGGATCCGGTAGAAATCATTTCGAAGTCGATTATCCGGCACGGCTCCAAAGGCTTCGGTCCATCTCTGGATATGGGTATCGGATGAAGATTTCACGCAAAGTGATTGCACATCCCTTCTGTACTCCATTTGATGGATGACATAGAATCCATCATTCTCACTTCTTGCCAGTTGCTGGATGCAACAGAAGTCAGTCTTGTGGCTGAAACAAAGCGCGGCCTTATTTGTTTTTTTGCATTGGATGTAGCCACCACGCATGCTGAAGCCTAGCATAGCTCTGTCCAGAACATACTTTATGTGTGTGTAATCTTTCTTCTGTATGTTCTTCGATGGGTCCAAATATAGAGCGCGAGAGTAACGCGGGTAAAGAACAGTGAGAACAGCACGACACCCCCCGCTGCGCAAAATACACGATCAAGTTTAGCCTCCATGCGTGCAAAGTAACTATTGGAATGCACGAAAGGATGTATGTGTTATAGTGCTATCCGTGGATGACTTACCTGGGATGATAAGGTAGGAGAATCGTTTCTTTGTCCTTATTGTTGACCAAGAATTCTTCGATGTACTGACTCGCATATTGACGGTTGGCATTGTTTATTGACAAGAAGCCCTCATGCATGTAGTATGGGTCCACGACCGCAAGACCGGTGACTTGCTCTCTCCTGACGATGTAGTTCATGTGTAGCGCATACATGCGGACGAACGTAAAATCGAGTGTCCTCATTTGAAACATCTGGAAGATGTAACCAAACCTCAGGAAGAAGAGGTCCGCGGGGCATGTGTGGACATACATCTTGCAACTGCTCGGCACATGAACCGTATAAAGTGGGTATCCTGGATCATCCGAGGCGAGGAGGCTTCTCTTTGTCGAAAGAACATGGTCATGGAGTCTCCTGAGATCCCCTTCTATGGCAGCTAGTGCATTCGCCAGTACCATTGGCTCTCCCGCGACATGGATTAATGGCGCATGTTTCACCGGTACACGGTCAACCTTGGTCGAAGGCGGCTGGCTGCTAGAACCAACATTGCCAGCTTTATAGGATTTTCTCGCCGCCAGTCTCTTCATCTGCTTCTTCTTGGTGGGCTCAGGTGCTGGTGGGTCTGTCAGAACCTCCCTAAGCACCGCCCCTAGTGTTGTCGGGCTCAGCTTTGGACGACTCTGGCTAATTAGTTGAGCTTGGGTGGAGCCGGCATCTGGAGGCGTGTCCTGCGAGGATTGCATGAACAAGGACTACTTGCACTCCCGAGGACGTTCCGGCTCTGGTACATGCATCTCATATTCATATGGTTGACTCATTGTTACTTCGTTGTCAAAGGAAGTATTGAGATACTAGAGAGGGTCATCGGCCTCCTCCATGTCATGATCCATATCCTCTTCCATGGGGCAGATGGCATCATCTGCCGGCGGAACGGTTGGCCCTCCTTCCTCATGTCTCTCGATCTCAGCAAGAAGCATAGACGATGGTTGTACTTGTGTAGGTGGTGTTGTGGTCATACCTTCCTGAGGTCCCGTTGGTGTGCTCCCGGCCACCTCGACACGAAGAAGATTTTTCGGCCACAGGATCGGCCAATTTTTGCATTGGCCAAGCTGTGTGGGGGTCTCGTCATCCTCTCCATCGGTTTGTATCGGACGAGGGAGACCCTCGTAGCCCGCTTTCACACTCGCCACGAAGACCCTTAAGGTGTTATCAGGCATCTGCCGGCGGTGAAACAATCGATCCTTAGGCTTCACTATAGTACCCTTCCCCACATCACCAACCCGCCCTTCATGTTGTAAAGGAGGGTGCACGGAGTGGAGTCGGGCTACAAAGACATATACGTGCACCGTCAGAGATCCAAAAAGAACGGCAACTGAAGATTAATTAATTAGTTGAGTTGATGAAGGTGCAACGCGTATTTACCGTGAGGGCGTCGAGCTCAGCCAATGTCGACGGCCCGGCATTCAAGCCAGAGACGGAGCTAGGGCTGCTGTGAGAGCTGGGTGGAGGAGCAGGTGCTAGAGGAGGTGCGGGTGCGGTTGCCATACTAGGTACGGGTATGGGTGCGGTGTTCATTGAGTTGCTCCCGGTGAAGCTGGGCATGGGAAAATCACTTGGTGGCGCGTTTGGATTTTGTTGCACCCATGTGACCACTGTTGGAATCAAGCTTGTAAAGGCAGCCACCATATCATCCCTACAGGCAGCGATTATCTCAGCTTTGGTCTCAGCTTTTGCTTTCTCCATCGCCCGCGCCACCTTCTCGTTGGTAGTCACTTGATTGAACTTCTTTCTCTATCTTTTGGCCTCGGGGTCCTCGTTATAATAGTACTTCCACGTGGCCCCATCCCCGGCGCCGTGCACACTCCATATTGTGGCCGTTGGCCGGGCGGGTGTCCCATCATTATGTTCATGGCCCGGTTGAAAGGAGTGTCCCACTTGTACTTCGCCGACGACTGAGTCGACTGAGTCGCTCTCGGCCGCAAGCTTGTGTTGCTCTCTCTACAAAATGGACCGTGAATCATTTACGAATGCGACTAGAATGCAGTAGACTTCGTTGATCAGAGCCTAATATGTAAGGTGGTAAAAGGATAATTACCAGTATTCTCATGAATTTCCTAGTCGGCCCGTCGGTGAAAAAAAATGTTTTTCTTGGGGTCCCACGAGAATCGGGCCTGATGAAGCCGTGCTCCTGCTGGTCCGTGAACTCAGCCAATGGGTCTGGGATCCCCTGACGTTCACGTTCTACGTCCTCCTTAGCCCACACGGGCCTCTTTCCTCGTTCCATGTTCTTTTCCTGCAGCTGCTTGCCACTCTCCGACCTGGCCTTGGCAGCTTCTCCATTGCAAGTCTCCTTGAACTTTTCAAAGTCCTCTATCGTAATTTTCGGATTGTATGCAACAATCTCGGCGTAGGTTTCAAGGTCTACTTGAATCGCCTTTTTCACCCTAGTTTTCCAAGCGCTAAATGCATTGCTGAACTTCCCTAGGGCTTTGTTGTTGATTTTTTCATGGCATCATCATCCCATGGGTCGACATCGTCATTCCGACCGGGGAACAGGAATCTTGCGTGCAACCTAGTTAGAAGCAGCTTCTTCAAATGTTCATCCTTCCGTATTTTTGTGGTGTTGATGTTAGCGGTATCCCGTTGGATGCATGCTAGTTGGTTGCCGTAACACACTACCACTTCTCGCGGCTCTATTGGCTCGAACTCGCAAGGGTGCACTGCCGTGACCACCAGTCTTCCGGTGCCAAACTCATTTGGGCGTCGTGTCCTCTTTTCCTTCTTTCCCTCACTGGCTTGGGAGGTCCCACCTTCCGTGCTGTAGTTAGGAACATCATCAGCCCCAGTCTCAGTGCCGGAGTCATTGGTGGTATCAGTGTCGGCGCCGGCGCCACCACCGTCGTCATCCGTCATGACAAGGGGGTCCAGACACCCAGCTTGCTGTCTCTCCTGATCCGCCAGAAAGTCGAGGTAGGCGTGTGCTCGACCTAATTGGGACTGAGAACCTCCGGCCTCATCGATGTCGGTCATGTTTCCTAGGGTTCAATGTCGTAGTCGTTTAATTATCAAGCTTTATATAATAAAGTGAATAATGACAAAAGGTGACCTTTGTTTTGCCGGAAATGTCGTTTCATTCCCATCACGACAAATCTCGAGCACTCGATATGTCCAACTTTCTAGCACAAGTCATGCCGAAATTCACGGAAAATTTTGGCATGACCTTTGCTAGAAAGTGCACATATAGAGCGCCTGAAATTTGCCGGAATGGAAATGAATCAACATTTCCGGCAAAACATAGGTCACTTTTTTAACAACAAGCATTTCAGCACTCTAACAACCATTTTAACAACCACATTATGAGCACTCTAAGAAGCTGAAACAAACATCACAGACTTTGTTGCTGCTGACATATACACAATCATGAACATTGCTACCCAACTGATGCAAAAAAGATCAACTACCATAGTAAAACTGCAAGCTCATTAACCAATCTAACAGCTCCACTCCCCATTGCATCATTATGAACACTTTAACAGCCACATTATGAACACTCCCCCTTGCATCATTATGTGCTGACATATGAAGAGGGAGGGAAGAGGGGTGGCACACCTCGAGGTTGGGATCGGCGTCGGGGTCGCCGGGATTGAGGGCGTCCTTCTCCTCCTCGTCGATCTGCACCTAGCTTCAATCTGCACAAAGACCTAATTTGGTCAAAGAGAGAGAGAGTGACCAAATTTTCAAACACTTCCATTAAAAATCCTCATTTTCAAAATGGACAGCAACATAAGCAAATTTGCAAAAACTGTACTTTTCATTTTCATTTAAAAACAAAGCAACATAAGCTAATTTTCATTTCAATATTCTGTCAAAGCTCATTTTAATTCTCTGGGCTAACACTAACACTAACTAACACTAACAACTAACTAACACTAACACTAACACTATCACTATCACTGGGCTAACACTAGCTAAGAACCATCACTGGGCTAGCACTAACACTAACTAACACTAACAACAATTAAATTAAGCTCGTACGCACGGGGGGGGGGGGCGGGGGGGAGGGGAGGGAAAGGCACCTGTCCACGAAGTGCTCACTGGCGTTGCTGGGCGTCGCCGGCTGCTTCACGAATGGAGGCGCTGAGGGGTCGGGGTCAGTGGCCGGCGTCGGGGTCACCGGGGTCGCTGAGCCTTGTTGATCTGCAGAGACATACCGGAGCGGGAGGGGGTCAGAGAGAGAGAGCCGGGGCTGAGGGGTCGGAGAGGAAGGAAGAGGGGCGGGGGGCCATACCGGAGCGGGAGGGGGTCGGTGGCCGGCGTCAAGGTCGGTGCTAAGGTCGAGTCCGGCGTTTGCGGCGGCGTCGGCGGTGGCGTGGGCGGGGCGGTGTCGGCGGCAGCGTGGGCGGGGCGGCGTCGGCGGCAGCGTGGGTGGTGCAGCGTGGGCGGTGCGGCGTCGGCGGTGGCGTCAGAGAAAAGGGGATCGACGAGCGGCGCGAGTGAGAGATAGGAAGGAGGGGAGCTAGCGGACCGGTGTTGTAGGCAACTTAGCTATAGCGTGTGTGGGCAAAACGCACTATAGCTAAGTTAGCTATAGCGCTGGTCTAGCAAAACAGCGCTACTGCTAACTTTTTTCTTTATATTTTTATTTTTCTTTTTCTTAGCTATAGCGCTGCCCAGGATAAAACGCGCTACTGCTAACTTTTTTTTCTTTTTTCTTTCTTTTTTTCTTTTTCTTTTTATGTTTCTTAGCTATAGCGCTGCCCAGGCCAAAACGCGCTACTGCTAATTTTTCTATTTTTTTATTTTTCTTGCATTTCATTTTCCACAACTTATTAGTTCCTTTTTCTTTTCATTTCATTTTGCAAAACTTCCTTTCTTTTTCTTTTTCTTTTTCTTTCATTTGCACTTTTCTTTTTCTTATCTTTCTTTTGCATTTTTCTTTTTCTTCCTTTTGCACTTTGGGGATTAGTTTGTCAGCTTGGGCGACGACGACGCTTCAGACTGATCTTCTTCCCTCTTTTGTTCGTTGTCGAATAATTGAGCCCATGGTCGTGACTTTTCCTTCTCCAGGGATTACGATCTTTCGTAGGTAATGTAGTCTTCATTATTCTTTTGACATATGTTTCGTCGTCATCAGCATCATCTTCCCTCATCGGATCACCGTACTGGTCATAGTCTTCCTCGTTGGCGACTCCATCCATTCCGGCGATGCTCCTTTTGCTTCTCCTCACGACAACACGGCTGGGATTGATCGAATCAGTTATGAAGAAACATTGTGTCACGTGTTTAGCATGTACTCATGGCTAATTTTTGGCAATGGCGCTAACGGTACCGCTATCGGAGTCGGGTATACACATGGTAGTGAAATGTCGGTTTTCTCTGTGTACATTCTTAGCCCATCTGACATGGAACATCGTTGCGCTATGCAATCCAGAGTAGTTAAGCTCCCATATCTCTTCGACCCTTCCGTGATATCTTTCAATTACATTCCCAGTCATGGCTCCCATCGTCACCCCTGAGTTTTGGTCATCACGGTTTATATCTTTCTCCTCTGTGTAGAACGTGTATCCGTTGATATCGTATGCTTGATAAGTCGTGAGGTTGGTCGAGGGGCCATGTGCTAAGGCGTATATGAGTGTTCTGTTCGGACAACCCTCTTCCGGGGGATTAGCCAGAACTCGCTCTTTGAACCAACACACGAAAGTGGAGTTGTGCTCTCTAATAACTTCAGCGTCCGTCCTGTGCACCCCACGGTCACGGTACTTCTTTGTGGTGGTCTCTTTGTGCAGTGTCACGAAATCTTCTAGCACATCTAGGTGTTGTAGCACTACTAAGTTTGCCCTGTCAAGGTCGTTTTATCGGCCCGAGCGTAACACATTCACATCCCTATGACCGTTGGTGTGACCTTCGCCTTCGAGCCTTCCAAAGTGCTTGTTGACGGGCAAACCAACAACAAGGTCTTTGGTCAGATAACTCTCACAGAAAGAGATGCACTCTTTGGTCAGATATCCCTGGGCTATGCTTCCATCTGGACGGGACATGTTACGAATGAATCCTTTGATGACCCCATTCATCCTCTCGAACGGCATCATGCTATGCAGGAATGTCGACCCTAGGTCGATGATGTCGTCCATGATGTGGACACATAGATGCACCATGACATCAAAGAACACGGGTGGGAAGTACATCTCTAGCTCATTCAGTATGACAACGATCTCTTCCTGTAGCCTATGGAGTTGCTTCACACTGATCGACTTTCGAGAGATAAAATCAAAAAAGTGGCATAGGTCAGTAAGCGTCTCAGGCACATGCGTGTCCATAATCCCTCTAAGTGCAACCGGGAGTAACTGCGTCATCATCACATGACAGTCGTGAGACTTCATCCCACTGAACCTTTTTTTCTTAGTGTCCAGATATCTCCTTATCTTCCCATAGTATCCGGAACTAACTTTGATTCCGGCAAGGCACTTGAACAATTGATCGACCTCCTACGGATCTAAGGTGAAGCAAGAGGGGGGGCAATATTGTTCTTCCTTCTTGTTTACTTTTTTGCCCCTATCTTCCGTCTTTTCTCCGTCTCGGTCTCCTCTGACGACCTTTTACCGGGCATTTGGAGATCTTTCCTGATTTTCAAAAATTCCAGGTCTTTTCTTGCCTTCGACCCATCCTTGGTCCTAAAACATTCTTTGCATTTTCGACACGGACATAAAACATCCTTCAGTCTTTTTTCATACATGTCATCCACAGCGGATTGCCAGTATATTTCCACCATCCTTCCATTGACCCTCATGACACCTGCGCGCGGAGCAAATATTATAACCACGTATATATGCATGCATGTATCAAATTCATACAAAAAT
Source organism: Triticum urartu (assembly GCF_003073215.2). Taxonomy (NCBI): domain Eukaryota; kingdom Viridiplantae; phylum Streptophyta; class Magnoliopsida; order Poales; family Poaceae; genus Triticum; species Triticum urartu. Next base: position 509,064,303 of record NC_053023.1, on the reverse strand, counting down.
TCGGCATGACCTTCCCTAAACATAGGACATATTGAGTTTGCCCGAAATTCGCCGAAACAAAAATGAATCGACATTTCGGCAAAACATAGGCAACTCATGTCACTCACATGCCACACACAATTCGGTATATTCGTATCGCACATAGTTTCGGTCCTAATAGCAAACACACATATTTCCATTCTTGCACAACTCTTTTTTTTCTCACGTATTTGTCGAGAGGAATATCGAGCACCTTCTTATAATTAGCTAGTAGCTCTAGATAGAGCTATGAGAGGGAGGAGGGAGGGCATTAATGAAGGGGGTGGTGGAGGGGCAAAGAAGAGAAGGGGAGAAGGGGCAAAAGAAAGGAAGAGGAAGGAGGGAGGGCATTAATGGAGGGGGTGGTGGAGGGGAAAAGAAGAGAAGGGGAGGAGGGGAAAAACAAGGAAGAGAAAGGAGGGAGGGCATTAATGGAGGGGGGAGGGGCAAAGAAGAGGGGGAAGCATTGAAGGACAAGTAAGTGCAAGAGGGAGGGGGAGAAAGAAAGGGGGAGGAAGAAGAAGGGGGGGAAAGGTGGCAGATATTTTGGCTGGCGACCATAGCAGTAGCGCCGGGCACCAAAATGTGTGCTAGCCAAAATATCTACTGGTACATAAAACTAGCTATAGCGCTTGCCCAAAAAACACACTACTGGTAAAAGATTGCACATAGAAGAAGTAGCAGTAGCGTTTCTTAGTGGCCCCACGCTACTGCTATTTTCTTAACAGTAGCGCTTGTTAGGGTACCAACGCTGCTACTATTTTTTGGCCGGGGGGTGTGGTGTGGCTAACTTACCAATAGTGTGCCCTCTAGAAACCAACGATGCTGCTAAGTTGTACCAGTAGCGCGGTTTGTAACACACGCTACTGCTAATTATCAGTAGCGTGGGCTCCAAAACACACGCTACTGATAAACTTATATGTATAAGCCTTTTCCTAGTAGTGACCATAATGTTAATCTGGAGGATTTGGACGTTACGGTCGGACATGGCGCATGATAAAGTTGTACCGAATCCAGCGGTGACGGTCGACTACCTTCAAAGTTATATGCACTCGCTACACTTGGCTAGAAAATACTCTACAAAGGAGATCATCAAGGGGAAGATGCCCAGTGCAGTATGAAGATCCGGTCAGGCCACGCGGTGAGGTGGTGCTGATGCCATGGCCGCGACCGACGGCTGGCCAAGCTGCATTATCAGTCGATGGGGCGTGTTCGTCTACGGATGGATCAGCGGCAGCGGGTATGGTACCAAGAAGACATGATGGTAGTGTCATCTTTGCGGCCTACAGGTGTATTTTTAACTGCAATGATGCGTTGGAGACGGAACTATATGCAATAATGCAAGGAATGGCATTAGCAATTGAGCACCGTAATCTTCCTATCATCGTTCAATCCGACTCTTCACAAACTCTTTTGGCCTTGATGGGTGAAAGTCTCTACCGTTCGGTATATGGTCATTTAGTTGCTGAGATTCATCATCTTATGGATGAAAAAGAGTTTACTTCTTTGAAAATTAAGTGAGAACAGAATAGGGTAGTATATCGTTTGGCTATGTATAGGCGTACAGAGAGTACTACAGCTTGGGCAGGGCCCTCCTTGTATCAAGGAGCTTTTGCCACTTAATTGTAACCCTATGAATATGAAATAAAACTCTTTTACCATCGAAAAAAAGAAAGAACTTGTCATTTTCCACAACGTAAACTTGTGTTTGTTTGCACACTTATCAGCTGCCGTTCGCGAGATACAGTACTGTTAGTGTGACAATAACCTACTAACATGGCCACCGAAGTTCGAGAAATCCACGCTGACATTTGAGTCCCGTGACGTGCCATATTTTCTGTGCCGTGTAATTAAATCAGCTGCAAAGATTGTGATCTAATTGACAGAGAGTAACAAGATTGGAGCTAGAACCCCCTGGCAACAGGACCGGGCAGGCAAACACGGGGCACAGAAGATCAGGTAAGATGCCGTACCCCACGGCCGCTTGGGTGGCAGTTAGCCCATACCTCATCTCCCCGTCCGATCGCATCAGGGCCGTCCGTCCGCGGAGGTCCCATCATCATCTGACGCCGAGGAGTACACCACGGCACCCTCACGTGGCGGGCCCGAGCGGTTACTGTTGTGGTAACAATGGCATCCGGCCCCAATGCCGGGTCGACACGTTGCCGCTGTTATCACCCTTCGTCGAGTCCCGTCTCACGTGGCGCCTGCAGGCACCCCTTCCCGCTTCCACGTGGCACCTACAAAGGATAGCCTCAGTCTCTGAGTAAATTGGTTAACAGATGACCATGCGACAAGCGTGGTAAAAGCAATCTCAAATTGACAAAAATTGGTTAACAGATGAGCTTCACTTACTGTACGACGTAAAAATAAATTTTTTTGCTGGTAGACGTAAAAATATTGCTTTTACTATGTGTAGGTACTGCCAGTACTTCTTTGCAGTGCCTATAGTCAAATTAATTTATTCTCATTCTGTATCAGGGCCAAAGTCGTCGCATTAATTAACGAAGTAATTTATGCTTCACACCTGATGGGTGACGGTGGTCCGCGCGCAGATAAAACCCCCTAGCTCCTCCCTTCCTTGCTTGGCCGGTGGTCGCTTCTACCGCTGCTGCGAAAGCGATACGCCTTCCTTTCCTTCTTCTGGCGAGGGAGCGAGCGAGAGTGGCCACGCGCGAGTGGGTGGGTGAGCGAGCGAGCGAGCGCGTGAGTGGTGGTGGTGGTGGGACGGGAGCGAGCTCTCCTCTCGTGCGGACATGATGGATCACCTGAGCCTGGTGCCCTACGAGGGAGGCAGCGGCGCCGGGGGCGACGCCGGGGCCAAGTACAAGGAGTGCATGCGCAACCACGCCGCCGCCATGGGCGGCCAGGCCTTCGACGGCTGCGGGGAGTACATGCCGGCCTCGCCCGACTCGCTCAAGTGCGCCGCCTGCGGCTGCCACCGCAGCTTCCACCGCCGCGCGGGTAGCCTCGCGGGCGGGGCCTGCCCGGCGCCCTTCTTCTTCAGCCCGCCCCCGCCGCCGCCCCCGCACCATCACCCGCCGCCGCACCACCCCGTGCTGCAGGGCTTCCTCCCGTCGGCGCCCCCGCGGCCGCCCCAGCTCGCGCTGCCGTACCACGCCGTGCCCGCCGCGTGGCACCACGCCCTGCTGGACCCCGCGCGCGCCGGCTCGGAGACGCCTCCCCGGGCGGACGACTGCAGCCCCGGGTGCGGGAGCGGGAGCTTCTCGAGGAAGCGGCATCGGACCAAGTTCACCCCGGAGCAGAAGGAGAGGATGCGCGCCTTCGCCGAGAAGCAGGGGTGGCGCATCAACCGCGACGACGGCGGCGCCCTCGAGCGCTTCTGCCTCGAGATCGGCGTCAAGCGGAACGTCCTCAAGGTCTGGATGCACAACCACAAGCACCAGCTCGCCTCGCCCACCTCCGTCGCGGCCGGTATGGGCATGGGCATGGGGATGGGCATCGGCATCAACCCAGGAGCCCTCGGCACCGGCACTGGGACCGGCGCTGACGCTGGCGTTGGCGTTGGCGGTGGCGTTGGAGCGGGCACCGGCGACGGCGACGGCGACGACGACGACACGGACGACGACTCGCCTCCACGCGCCGCCGTCTCTTCGCCCTCCCCCTCCCCCATCAGCGTCTAGCCGTGCTAGCGCTAGCTAATGAGTACCGAGTTCCTTTAATCCCCAGGGCTTTAGATTTAATTAATGCAGTGTCAGTCAGTTGTGAGCAAGCAGGTGGTGTAAACGACCCCCTGATCCCCCGCATGCCTCCCCCGCAGCGGCCGTGCCGTACATCGTGGTACCGGACCGAGGGCATATTTGTACCCCCACTCTAATTCTAGCTAGGCGCCGCTGTTTGTAGCTTCATTATCTTTCTTGTCTTGCTTTAATCCTAGTACTACTACCCGTGCTAGACTAGTGTAGTAGCTGCAGTGAGTGACTAATCATCGTACCCCTGTCAAGATTAATGCCGCATTAATTTGTCCCTGGACAGTAGAGTGCATCGGGATTTGTGCCTGGAAGCTTCTCTAAATTGCAGTTGCAGTGTTTTGGTTTGGTCTGGTCGCACTCGTGTGGCTTTAGGCCGGAGCGCCACCTCGTAATCGGCCGGCCTGCTCTCCAGCCAGCATCGCCTTGGCCGGTGGTGGCCTGAGATTTTTGTTCCCATTTGCGCCCTCCGGTCCGGCCGGCCGGGCCGAGTGGTAGGCCGCGCCGCGGTGGTGGAGCCGGCCGGAGCTTGGCCGAGCACGCCGCCCGGCTTGGCGCTCTACTGCTGCTGTTGCGTGGGGTCGAACGTTGCCCTTGTGTCCGTCCGTGCCGACTGAGTTGTCTCATCGGCTTGGGAGTGTGGTGTGTGATGATGGCGATTAGGCACGGTCCGTGGCTTTCGGTGCGGGGCAGGATCCGACACGATCTCTCCGCTCTCCCTTCTCCTCGTCCTCGGTGGGATTTGGCCTCTCGCGCCGCGTGGTTTTGCTGTCGCCTAAGCTTTGTGGCTCCGCCGTGTCGCCCGGATCTGGATCCAGCAATGCCCTGTGTTTAGGTGGCAGGAAACCGGCCCCTGTGTGCATGCAGTGCCCGGTTTGGCTAGGTTTGAGTACGAGCACGTACTCGTCTAGTCTTTCGCTGCTCGCCATTTGTGGCACGGTTGAGCGGGTCGTGCGCCGTGCACGCGGGGCGCCAACGCTCCGCTGGACTGATTGCACGAGCACACGAGCGCCGGCCAAGGCGCTAGGCGCTACTGAACCCAGCACCGGGTCGCCCCGTGCTGCTGCATCGGCGTGGCGCGCGCACCGGCACGGCAACGACGCTGTCAAGAGCCCTGGCGTTGCCGCTCCACCAGCCAACAGCGCTGTTCCACTGTTTGTTTCAACTCGTCCCGTCTCGTCGCGTCAAGCACGACCGCATGAGTGCATCCCTCTTGTAGAGGCAGTGGCGTCTGACAGTGTGTTTGGGCACCCAGAGACGGCAATGGACTGTGTGCTACAGTGCTGCTCTGGTCTTCTCGTCAATATTTCGTGCTATTTTGTATTTGCTGTTTTCAGGTTGATCTCTACTAAATTCTTTTATTTATATTCTTTTAGGCCAACTACATCGCGCGACCACAAACGGACGTCCGTTTTGTTCAGATTCTATTCGTTTGGATAAGGCAATGGGGCCGTATTCGGGCGTGTCCTGCGATGCGGTGGCCGTGCACCCAGCGTGTGGCCGCATCCGTTTGCCCCATCCTATCCGCGTCTATTTTTAAAAAAGAGTAATGTTTCAAATGCCAAACCCTAGCTCATTAGGCCAGTTGCCCCAGTTCATCACGCCGGCAACAGAGCTGGCGGCCTACACGTCCATCGCCGGCAACTCAGCCAGCGGCCGGCAACACAGCCAGCCTCCAAAATGAATAGTTGTCCTCGCCGGCAACACAACCAGCGGCCGACAACACAACCGGCCTCCAAAATGAATGTTTTTCTCTCCAGCACACAGCCAGTGGCCCAGCGGACGGGCGGCACTCATGCCAACCTCCAAAAAGAACGGCCACGACCGATCGGACGACCTAGTTCAGGACGTCGGTGTCGAGCATCTCCTTCTGCCTGGCCTCGAACTAGGTGAGGGAGTCCTGGACTAAGGGGTCCTCGGGCGTCCGACCTGTTAGCCATGGGCCGGACTGATGGGCTGTGAAGATACGAAGACTGAAGACTACACCCGTGTCCGGATGGGACTCTTCTTGACGTGGAAGGCAAGCTTGGCGATTAAATATGTAGATTTCTTTCTTTGTAACCGACCTTGTGTAACCCTAGATCCTCCCGGTGTCTATATAAACCGAAGAACTTAGTCCGGAGGAGGAGACACATTATCATAACCATACAAGTTAGACCTCTAAGGTTTAGCCATTATGATCTCGTGGTAGATCAACTCTTTTAATACTCATATTCATCAAGATCAACCAAGCAGGACGTAGGATATTACCTCAATAGAGAGGGCCCGAACCTGGGTAAAATATTGTGTCCCCTATCTCCTGTTACCATCGACCTTAGATGCACAGTTCAGGACCCCTTACCCGAGATCCGCCGGTTTTGACACCGACATTGGTGCTTTCATTGAGAGTTTCACTTTGTCGTCATCAAGAGGTTTGATGGCTCCTTCAACCATCTACAACGATGTCGCTCAAAGGGGAATCTTCCTCCCCGAACAAATCTTCGTGTTCGGCGGCTTCGCTTTGCGGGCCAACTCGCTTGGCCATCTGGAGCAGATCGAAAGCTACGCCCCCAGCCATCAGGTCAGATTTGGGAGCTTGACATACGTTGCGGACATCCGTGGAGACTTGATCTTCGCCGGATTTGAGACCGCGGCTACCACTCCTGGTCACCCCGAGGGACATGACATAAATTTGTCATCGGACCGCATCCAGGAGACAGCTCCCATAACCGCTCTGACCTTAGATCCAGAGCAGACTGCGCCATCCAAGAACGGGAGGATCAACCCCACCACGGAGGCCACAGATTCCACGGCGTTGGAGCCGCACATACACTTGATCTCACACGATACCTGTGCCACCGGAACTCCGGACTCGTTTTCGACCGTAAGTTCCGAATCATGTGAACCCGCGGACGCCGAGCTTGATCGTTTATCGATTTTCAAATTCAGCGCCGCAGACATCTTCCAGCACTCGCCTTTGGGCGACATGCTAAACTCGTTAAAAAACCTGTCCTTGGCGGAGGACTCATAGCCGAACTATATCCGGTTCGAACTAGGGGCTGACGATGGAGAATTTTGCTCCCCACCCGCCACCCACTTCATAGCCATGGTCGAGGATTTAACCGACACACTTGATTACGACTCCGAGGACATCAACGGTATGAATGACGATGCCGGAGAAGAAGAGGCCCAGAACCCATCGTTCACCAGACGCTGGACGGCCACTTCCTCATATGATGTATACATGGTGGATGCACCAAAGGAGAACAGCGGCGATGACAAGGAAGATCCAGCTGAGGATAAACCTTCCGAAATACAATCCAAGCGGCGCGTCAGCGACGCCGCTCTAAGTCATGCCACAGTAAAGATAGCAACACCGGCACAGGAGAAGATAACACTGCAAAAGGTGCCGAAAACAATGAAGACCTCATTGAAACAACTAATGAAAAAGATGAACGGGAAGATGGGTAGGTTAGCCTTGGTAAACAGGCCACGCACGAAGACTCAGAGGACGGAAGTTATCTTCCTCTCTCTGAGGATGAGGTGAGCCTCGGCACCGACGATTTCATCGTGCCTGAGGAACCTCTTGAGCAGGAGCGCTTCAAGCGCCAGCTATTAGCCACTGCAAGGAGCCTGAAAAAGAAGAAGCAGCAGCTTCAAGCTGATCAAGATCTGCTCAATGATAAATGGACCGATGTCCTAACAGCCGAAGAATACGGCCTCAAGCGCCAACCAAAAGTTATCCAAAGCACAAATTGCTACCTCAGTTTGATGAGGAGGCGCTGGAATACACACCACCATCGTACAATGCGGCTGACCGACCACCACGTGGTCGGGACAAAATGGCAACTCACACCGAACACCAGCCCCCCCGCCTCATCGCACAGGTAGGGGTAAATTAGCCCATGGCCACACATATGACCTCTGGCAAAACCTGAACAATAAAGCAGGACATATCAGATCAATCTACGGATCTCGGGGATGTGCCTCGACACGCGACGACGGCCACCTATTCGGACGTGACAAACTTAGTCATGCGCGGGCTGAAAACCGCAGACGGACTCCATCAGAGCTACGTCGCGATACAGCCCGATATAGAGGCGCCACACACCCTCATTGCTTCACTGATGAGGCCATGGATCATGAATTCTCAAAAGGGTTCAAACCCGTGAATATAGAATCATAGGATGAACCACAGACCCCGCAGTGTGGATCGAAGACTTCATTCTCCATATTCATATGGCCCGCGGCGATGACCTCCACGCCGTCAAATACCTCCCTTTAAAACTCAAGGGGCCAGCTCGACACTGGTTAAACAGCCTGCCTGAAAATTCTATCGGCAGCTGGGAGGACTTGGAAAAAGCCTTCCTCGACAACTTCCAAGGTACATATGTCCGGCCACCAGACACCGATGACTTAAGCCACATAGTTCAACAACCTGGAGAGTCCGTGAGGAAATTCTGGACTAGGTTCTTAACTAAAAAGAACCAAATTGTCGATTGTCCGAATGCCGAAGCCCTAGCAGCCCTCAAACACAGCATCCACGATGAATGGCTCGCTCGCCACCTCGGCCAAGAAAAGTCAAAATCCATGGCGGCCCTCACGGCACTCATGACCCGCTTTTGTGCGGGCGATGACAGTTGGTTGGCCCGTAGCAAAAACAATGCAAGCGACGTTGGCACCCCTGAAGTTAAAAATAACAAAGACAAGTCTCGACGCAACAGATATAAGCGTCGAAATAACAGTGATAACGCCGAGGATACGGCGGTCAATGCCGGATTCAGTGGCTCTAAGTCCGGTCAGCGGAAGAAGCCGTTTCAAAAGAACAATGCAGGCCCATCCATCTTGGACCGCATACTTGATCGACTGTGCCAGATTCATGGCACCCCGGACAAACCACCCAATCATACAAATAGAGATTGCTGGGTTTTTAAACAGGCCGGCAAATTAAACGTCGAGAACAGGGAAAAGGGATCGCAAAGCGAGGACGATGATGAAGAGCCCCGGCAACCGAACACAGGGGGACAAAAGAAGTTTCCCCCTCAAGTCAAAATGGTGAACATGATATACGCTACCCACGTCCCCAAGAGGGAGCGCAAGCGCACACTTAGGGACGTCTACGCGATAGAGCCAGTCGCCCCAAAATTTAATCCATGGTCGTCATGCCCGATCACTTTTGATCACCGGGATCATCCGACCAGTATCTGTCACGGTGCTTCAGCCGCACTGGTCCTAGACCCAATAATTGATGGGTTCCACCTGACCCGCGTCCTTATGGACGGAGGCAGTAGCCTCAATCTGCTCTATCAGGATACAATGTGAAAAATGGGCATTAACCCATCACGGATAAAGCCCACCAGGACTACCTTTAAAGGAGTCATACCAGGTGTAGAAGCCCGCTGTACGGGCTCAGTCACACTAGAGGTTGTCTTCGGATCTCCGGGCAACTTTCGAAGCGAGGAGTTAATCTTCGATATTGTCCCCTTCCGCAGCGGCTATCACGCACTGCTCGGACGAACTGTGTTTGCTCGATTCAATGCAGTACCACACTATGCTTACCTCAAGCTCAAGATGCCCGGTCCACGTGGCGTCATAACGGTCAACGGAAATACGGAACGCTCCCTACGTACAGAAGAGCACACAACTGCCTTAGCAGCAGAAGTACACAGTGGCCTTCTCAAGCAGAACCCTTATTCGGCTACCGAGCCCACGGACACCGTTAAGAGGGTGCGAACTACTCTGCAGCAGGAGAGCTCGGCTCGTTAGGAGCTCGACTAGCAATCCGGCCCCCATCTCAGTCCCGATATAGTGCGGCATTCGTGTTGCGCGTACATAACTACGCACTCAAAATCCCATGGGCATCGACGGAGGCATAGCTAGCTTGTGGTCCATAGTACAGCTCAACCAACATCAGATACACACATACTTTCAGATACACACATACTTTCACTTTTACTTGTTTCATTTGCAGGTCTCAATTCCACAAGCCCCATCTGGTGGACTGGTCATTGGCCCTCTTGAAGGATAAACACACCAAGACGGCGAGAAACGCAGACATATGGAGACTTTTTAGGTGATCCCGTTAACAATAACTCTACCTGTTTTTCAGGACCCACATGTAGCTCTCCCTTGGTTTCGGCATGTCAAATAGCATGTTGCTTATCGCACTACCTGTATCAATGCGCCTTGACGTACTAATTAAATTACAATGAGAATAGTTTGCAGCTGGAGCTCTAGGACCCCAGCTTTTTACCTTTGTACCTTTTCTATTTTCTCTCTCTTTTTCAGCTCCCCTATGGATAACCCTATCATGTAGCACCCGTACACTTTGGTATGTTTGATGTTTGCCAGGGGCTTCTTAGCACCCCACATTACGGCAACAAAAGTCCGAACAACTTTTTATAAGTATTGTTCGGCACCCCGAATTTAGCATTATATGCATTGGCTCCGAATCATGTCTTTGGTCAATAGTTGGGTTGCCCGGCTCCTGTGCTTGCTACCTTACGTTCTGCTATATCGGCTAAGGTAGTAAAAGGAGAACTACTGCGATTTTGTCTTGGTTTATCCAAAGGAGAACCTCAGTAGAGAAAGCCGAAAACTGACTGTCATGATGCGGCGAGAGCCTGTCAGCTGTTCGGAGGTTACAAATCGTTGGATATTTCTTCCGCATTACGCGAAGGATCGGTACTTCCTGATCAGACGCTTATAGCACTCTAGTTCGGATACTAGGGTCTGCGCCCATGTTTTTATTATAAAACTCCTATGGCTAAGTGAGGGCGTTCAAGCCGCATAGTCTGGTTGCCTGGTTCGTTGCGCTAAACAACTCCTTCAAGGACCATATAATTGGATCAAGATTGTTTAGATTCCTCCCCGAACACCCCCGTACTACTTACGTGGAGGCAGAAGCCGACGACTGGCCAACCCTCAGATTTCATACAACACGGCCGCACAGGAGGAAAAAATTAAAACATAACAAGCATTATATTACACAACATCGTTGATTCATGTTATAGGACAGGATAATATGAATATTTTCATGGGAATATAACATCCTTCGCACATTGCTCCGCCACAAGGCGGGATCCCTCCAGGACACCATCAAAATATAACTCGGGACGACGGTGCTCCTTGCCCTCAGGCGGTCCCTCGGTCATCAGCTTCTTGGCATCCATCTTCGCCCAGTGCATCTTGACACGAGCAAAGGCCATCCAGGCACCTTCAATACAGACTGATCGATTTATGACCTCAAGCTGTGGGCAGGCACTAACAAGCCATTTCGCAAGTCCGAAGTAGCTGCTGGGTATCAGCACGGCAGGCCATAGTCGGACTATCAGGTCCTTCATGGCTAGCTCGGCCGCCTTGTGCAGCTCGACCAACTGTTTTAGCTGGTCGCTAAAGGGCACCGGATGTTCTGGTCCAGGATATTGAGACCAGAACAACTTCTCCGTAGAACTCTGTAACACCCCGAGACCGATGTGCCAGGTGTCCTCCAGTTTTTCGCTGTTGTTGCCATGTCTTTTGCTTGCGTGTTGCATCTTGTCATGTCATCATGTGCATTGCATCATCATGTTTTCAAAACTCGCATCCGTCCCGGTCTCCTCGTTCCTTCCGTTGTCCGTTCTGAGCCCAGACACACTTGCACGCTCCCGCAGCATGTCCGAAATAGTATTTTATAAGTGGCCGGAAAATGTTCTCGGAATGGGATGAGAGTTGACGTGTGGTCTTATTATAGTGTAGATAGACCGCCTGTCAAGTTTCATCGCATTCGGAGTTCGTTTGACGCCCCAACGTTAAACTATAGCGGCATTATAGCCGGTCTAACGTCGGAGGTTTTTGGTCTGCGGAAACCGTGCCGGGCTGCATCTCTCCCCTCTTCTCTCAGACCAACCCGCTCTTCACAATCCGCCAGACCCAACCTAACCTCTCTTGTCAGCCTGCGACCCTCCTCGCGCGCGTGTCTGAAAAGTTGTTCCGAACCCGACCCGGACAGTCGTTACCGTTGTGTCCGGATCATCCCCAAACATCTCCGTTTTGTTATGTGGACTCCCTAGCCTATTTTTCTCGACCGCCCGATTTTGATCGGAGGGATGAGTTAGCCCCTAACCTAAACTCATCTGATATAAATATCAGTCAAACCCTAGCCTATCATGTCCCATCCACCGAATCCCCTCACCCGCCGCCGCCACACTCTTCATCGGGATCCAACCCGCAGCCACCTACTCCCTCCCACGTTTCTTCCACCAGTCCAACCGCACCCACCCAAATCAAATCCTGTCTTGATTTCCGTGCTAACCCAATCACCCACAGCCTCGCTCGATCCAGATCGAGGGAATTGTCCCCAAGCACCGATGGCTCCAACCACTCCCTCCAACCAGCGCCAACGTGCCCGAGCTTCCTCGCCTGAGCTCAGGGAGCACGAGCCCTCGTCAGCGCGCCGCCCGGCGACCCTACCAGCCGGCGACTTCGACCTCGTTAGCCCCGTCGCCGCGACGACCTCATCCACCAGGGCATCGCCCTCATCCACCAGGCCAGACCACCCGCTCTTTCTTCCTGTCCTCCTCTTCTTCTCGTCTCTTCCTTCTCTAACCTCTCCCTCCCTCTCTTGTGCCATAGGAGCAGCGCCATGGATGACACGCGCCCGAGCTCCTCCCTCCAACCAGAACGAGCGCCACCGCCGCCGTTTGGAGTGCCGCCGTGCCGGAGATGAGTGCCTCGCGCTCTGCTCTCCTCCCTCCCTCCCTCTACTTTCCCTCATTCCTCATTTTCTTCCTCTGCTTGCAACAGATCGAGCCATGGCGCCCTTCACCTTGCACGAACTGCACGGCCGCCGGCCATGGAGGCCACCGTGCCAGCCCTCAAGCGCGTCGCCCGCGCTCCTCCCTCGCCTCAGACGCGTCACCGACCTCTGCCTTCCCTACTCCAGACCGAGGCGCCCCAGTTCCGCGCCTGCTGGCCGCCGAAACGAGCAGGAGCTCGTCCATGGGCACCTCCTTTTTCTCCCGTCCTCGAGCTTGCCGGAGACCTCCGACATCGACGGAGCACCAGCGGAACCAGGAGCCCTGCCTCGCGCCCTCCTCCTCGTCCTTCGTCGCCTGGTGCCGTCCCGTTGTGCCGAGCCCGCTGCCAAGTCCCAAGCCGCTGCGAAGGAATGGCTACGCTGTCGTCACCGTGATCTGACTCGCCGAATGGATCGACAAGACCTTGCAAGCACCCCTGCCATGGCGCCTGGGCCTCCTCTGCTTCCCACATCATCGGAGTCCATCGAGCCCCATCCGCCGCCGCGCCCTGCATCGCCTGAAGCCGCCCTGCGTCTCGCCTCCTCTGTCTGCTCCTCTGCATCGAGCGAGGCCAGGAAACCGCACCCGCGTTGACTTCTCTCGTGTGGATCGACCCAGGCCTCAACCGCCTCCAAGCCCAGCACCACCAAAGCCGGCCTACCTCTCCTCCAGATGGGCCTCGGCCCAGGGTGAGCAGTCACACCCAGCGCCCCACCTTCCTTTCCTGCTGTTGGCCCAATTCGTGTTTCGGCCCATATCATGTTTTTCCAGCGTCTGTGAATTTGTGTATTTATCCTGAGACTGCAAATTTGCAAAAAAGTCCCTAGTCAAACATGCATATAATAACTAATTAACCGTGCATCAGATCTAAATAAATTATATATGAAAAATGCTTAGTTTTTCATCTAGTTTAATAATTTACAACTTTCATCTATGTTTAAAATGTTTAAAATGATGTTTGTTTAAATTTTCCCCTATGCCATGCTAAAATGATTTATTTCATAACTAAATAACCGTAACTCGGAATTTAATAAACTTTATATGTAAATGGGGTAGAAAAATGCCTAGTTTAACATGGTGGCTTTACTTTGCATGTTTAACAACTCTAAAATATGGTTTAGGGCAGAGCAGGACCTAACCTAATATATGCACATGAGGAGTTTCCGGATTTGTTGTTTGTTGTTCCCGGCCTCATTTAAACTTGACTAGATAGGTAGTTTTGAATTGCTTCACCCTCTTGCCATGTTTAACAACATTTAATATTGTTGGGTACATAAACGAGATCGAACTAAATAACTGGAACGTGGTGTTTCGTCAATATGCAACGGAGTTGCATATTGAGCTCCACTTAATTTGTAGGTTTGCTTGTGCACTTTGCCATGCCATGCATATTTAAACCGGACATGCATCATACTTGGTTGTGCATCATGCCATGATTATGTGGTGGTTGTTTACTATGTTGTTTGCTTCCTTTTCCGGTGTACTTCTTCTCGGTAATCCGGTAACGTCGTGTTGTGAGGATTCGCCGACTTCGTCCGTTTGTCTTCTTCATGGACTCGTTCTTCTTCCTTGCGGGATTTCAGGCAAGATGACCATACCCTCGAAATCACTTCTATCTTTGCTTGCTAGATGCTCGCTCTTTTGCTATGCCTATGCTACGATACCTACCACTTGCTTATCATGCCTCCCATATTGTTGAACCAAGCCTCTAACCCACCTTGTCCTAGAAAACCGTTGTTTGGCTATGTTACCGCTTTGCTCAGCCCCTCTTATAGCGTTGTTAGTTGCAGGTGAAGATTGAAGTTTGTTCCTTGTTGGAACATGGAGATGTTGTTCCTTGTTGGAACATGTTTACTTGTTGGGATATCACAATACCTCTTATTTAATTACGGCATCTATATACTTGGTAAAGGGTGGAAGGCTCGGCCTTATGCCTGGTGTTTTGTTCCACTCTTGCCGCCCTAGTTTCCGTCATATCGGTGTTATGTTCCCGGATTTTGCGTTCCTTACGCGGTTGGGTGATAATGGGAACCCCTTGATAGTTCGCCTTGAATAAAACTCCTCCAGCAATGCCCAACATTGGTTTTACCATTCGCCACTTAGCCTTTTTTCCCTTGGGTTTCGCGGACTCAAGGGTCATCTTTATTTTAAACCCCCCTGGGCCAGTGCTCCTCTGAGTGTTGGTCCGAAACGGGCAGCCTGCAGGGCCACCTCGGGGCAACTCGAGGGTTGGTTTTACTTGTAGCTTGACCTATCCGGTGTGCCCTGAGAACGAGATATGTGCAGCTCCTATCGGGATTTGTCGGCGCATCGGGCGGCTTTGCTGGTCTTGTTTTACCTGTCGAAATGTCCTGTAACCGGGATTCCGAGTCTGGTCGGGTCTTCCCGCTAGAAGGAATATCCTTCGTTGACCGTGAGAGCTTGTGATGGGCTAAGTTGGGACACCCCTGCAGGGATTTGAACTTTCGAAAGCCGTGCCCGCGGTTATGGGCAGATGGGAATTTGTTAACGTTCGGTTGTAGAAAACCTTAAGTTGACCTTAATTAAAATACATCAACCGTGTGTGTAACCGTGACGGTCTCTTCTCGGCGGAGTCCGGGAAGTGAACACGGTGTTGGAGTTATGCTTGATGTAGGTTGTTCTAGGATCACTTCTTGATCATAGTTTCTCGATCGTGCTTTGCCTTCTCTTCTCGCTCTCATTTGCGTATGTTAGCCACCATATAGGCTAGTCGCTTGCTGCAGCTCCACCTCATACCTTTACCTTACCCATAAGCTTAAATAGTCTTGATCGCGAGGGTGCGAGATTGCTGAGTCCTCGTGGCTCACAGATACTTCCAAAACCAGTTTGCAGGTGCCGATGAGACCGTGCAGATGACGCAACCAAGCTCAAGGAGGAGCTCTTTGAAGATCTTGTCCTTTAAGTTGTTTCGTTCTAGTTGATCAATAGTGGAGCCCAGTCGGGACGATCGGGGATCTGTGTAGCTTTTGGGGTAGTCTTCTTTTATTTTGGTTCCGTAGTCGGACCTTGATTGTATTTGGATGATGTAATGCTTTATTCTTGTATTGTGTGAAGTGGCGATTGTAAGCCAACTATGTATCTCTTTCCCTTATGTATTACATGGGTTGTGTGAAGATTACCTCACTTGCGACATTGCTTTCAATGCGGTTATGCCTCTAAGTCGTGCTTCAACACGTGGGAGATATAGCCGCATCGAGGGCGTTACAAACTCCCTTCTTCAGCTCGATAGAACTCAGTAGCATATGATACGCTGCACGGCAAATCCGTAAATGCCCCTGGAGAGCTCCAAATTCGGGTAAGTAAAAGGAACGTTTCCTTCACAGACTTGCTTTGCATAATGAAAGCCTTACCCGCCGCGATCTTCTTGGCCGCCTGGATTTCCTGAAGGGCGCTCTGGGCCTCGGCTCGAGCCTCTTGTGCGCTCTGGTGGGCCTTCGCAAGTTCTGACGCTTGCGTCTTAGAATCACGCTCCAAGGACTCATACTTCTTGACGGCGTCCTGGAGCTCTTGCTAGACCTCGTCGACCCGGGCCTCGTGTTTCTCGCACGTGGTGCGCTCCTTGGCTGCTTTGTCCTCGGCCGCGGCTAACGCCTTCTTGAGGGCCGCCACCTCGGTCGTGGCCCCTAATAAAACTCATGACACTTTAGTCAGCATGAAACATTCATCCTTCCTCAATTCACGTGCAGGTCACTGCATACCTTAGTTGTCCTCCAGCTGCTTCTTCATGAGGCCGAGCTCTTCTTCGGCCCGCTCCAGGCTTTGCTTCAGGCCGGAGACCTTCGCAGTATGAGTGGCAGTAGCCAGCAGCGACGCCTGCTTATTCACATAGACATCTTATGTTAGACTCCTGCGAAAATTATTTTGATCCTCTGTTCGGCTTCTTCTTTCCGAACACCGAACAGAGCATCAGGGGCTACTGTCTACACTATGATATCCTTTCTACAATTACATTACTTACCTCAAAGCCTGTTAAAAGGCTAGCAGGCTTTGATCAGTCCGCTTTTGGCGGACTGAACCTTCTCGATTATCGTGCCCATAAGGACACGGTGCTCATCCACAATGGAAGCGCCTCGCAGCACTTCCAGCAGATTATCCGGTGCCCCGGGTTGGACAGGGGTCACCGGCGGAATACGCATACCCCCTTCTTTCGAAGGAGGTTGAGGGACGGACTGAACACAGCCCTCCTCACTACCAGTCCCCCTGGGGCTCGGCTCCTGCTGGTGTCTGGCGACGGAGGCATCGCCTTCTGGCGCCTCCTGAGCCTCTCCCCGACCCGAGAAAGTCCTTCGGGACAACACCTCTGCGTCGTCCTTGGCCTTGGGGGAGTAAGCAGGCGGCGGTGACACGCTGGCCATCTCCTTCGAATCTAGCGAACCCTCTGTCGAGGATCGCAGGAAGCTTTCGCGGGCTGGACTGTGATGGCATAATTTAAACATATTAATATTACAAAATGGAAAGGCCAGGCATTTGGATGTCCATAAGGTTTTTGGTACTTACGAGGCAGCCCGAGGCTTGGTCCAGGGTGATGTCTACTACACAACCTTCTTCTTGTAGACGTTGTTGGGCCTCCAAGTGCAGAGGTTTGTAGGACAATAGCAAATTTCCCTCAAGTGGATGACCTAAGGTTTATCAATCCGTAGGAGGCGTAGGATGAAGACGGTCTCTCTCAAGCAACCCTGCAACCAAATAACAAAGAGTCTCTTGTGTCCCCAACACACCCAATACAATGGTAAATTATATAGGTGCACTAGTTCGGCGAAGAGATGGTGATACAAGTGGTATATGGATAGTAGATAAAGGTATTTGAAATCTGAAATTATAAAAACAGCAAGGTAACTAATGATAAAAGTGAGCGTAAACGGTATTGCAATGCGTTGAAACAAGGCCTAGGGTTCATACTTTCACTAGTGCAAGTTCCCTCAACAATACTAACATAATTGGATCACATAACTATCCCTCAACATGCAACAAAGAGTCACTCCAAAGTCACTAATAGCGGAGAACAAACGAAGAGATTATGGTAGGGTACGAAACCACCTCAAAGTTATTCTTTCCAATCAATCCGTTGGGCTATTCCTATAAGTGTCACAAACAGCCCTAGAGTTCGTACTAGAATAACACCTTAAGACACAAATCATCCAAAACCCTAATGTCACCTAGATACTCCAATGTCACCTCAAGTATCCGTGGGTATGATTATACGATATGTGTTACACAATCTCAGATTCATTTATTCAACCAACAGAAAGGACCTCCAAGAGTGCCCCAAAGTTCTACTGGAGAATCACGACAAAAACGTGTGCCAACCCCTATGCATAGGTTCATGGGCGGAACCCGCAAGTTGATCACCAAAACATACATCAAGTGAATCATGTGGTATCCCATTGTCACCACAGATACGCACGGCAAGACATACATCAAGTGTTCTCAAATCTTTAAAGACTCAATCCGATAAGATAACTTCAAAGGGGAAACTCAATTCATTACAAGAGAGTAGAGTGGGAGGAGAAATATAAGATCCAACTATAATAGCAAAGCTCGCGATACATCAAGATCATATCACCTCAAGAACACGAGAGAGAGAGAGAGAGAGATCAAACACATAGCTACTAGTACATACCCTCAGCCCTGAGGGAGAACTACTCCCTCCTCGTCATGGAGAGCACCGGGATGATGAAGATGGCCACCAGAGAGGGATTCCCCCTCCGACAGGGTGCCGGAACGGGTCTAGATTAGCTTTCAGTGGCTACGGAGGCTTCTAGCGGCGGAACTCCCGATCTATTGTCTGTTCTGGAAGTTTTAGGGTGCGTAGGTATATATGGGTGAAAGAAGTATGTCGGTGGACCGAAGGGGGGGCCACGAGGCAGGGGGGCGCGCCCTAGGGGGGTGGGCGCGCCCCCACCCTCGTGGGCACCTCCCTTCTTTCCTGACGTGCACTCCAAGCTTTTCCGGTAGCTTTCCTTCCAAAAATAACGTCTCCAGTTGATTTCATTCTGTTTTGACTCCGTTTGATATTCCTTTTCTTCGAAACACTGAAATAGGCAAAAAACAGCAAATCTGGGCTGGGCTTCCGGTTAATAGGTTAGTCCCAAAAATGATATAAAAGTGTATAATAAAGCCCATAAACATACAAAACAGTAGATAATATAGCATGGAGCAATCAAAAATTATAGATACGTTGGAGACGTATCACGGGGCATCCGCTCTGGACTGCTATCGACATCCCACGTGGAGTCATCCGCAAGGGAGCCCTTCCCCCTCTTGGGCGCCTTCGCCTCCAAGTTTGGGGAGGCCCCCTTTTGTTCCTTCCCCCCTAGGGGGAGTCGCTTTCTTCCTCCTCCTCCTCGTCATCTTCGGCAGCCGAAGAGCGAGTACCGTCTTCGGACGTCACGTCCGAAGCGCCTTTTTGGCGAAGGCCACTCCGGCCCCCCTTGGCCGTTTTCTTGGCCTTCTTCTCCGGCACATCATAAGGCGCCGGAAACAGCATCTTCGTCAGAAGCGGGGTCTCTTGGTCTTTTGGCAGCGGAGCCGGACAGTTAATCTGCCCCACTATGTCGATCCAGGCCTAAAAAATTGATAGGAAGGCTTAGACTCTTTCTCAGAATATGCCAGTAAAGGCTATACCTTGAAAACATATATAAGGAGGGGCAGGGCACCCCAATAGGGAAGAGGATATGAAGGGTTAGGCATAACTGGGAGAGCCAGTTTACGGCGACTCCCTCACATGATAATGAGACCTAGCCACAAACAGCATGTAGGGTTATTACCGGATGATGTTTCCCGGGGCCCGACGCTTTCTAAATCCTTGTCTTGTGTTGCGTCTCTCGATTCCGCTCAACCCCTCTCAAGCTACCACATAGATGCGTTGGCCTCCCGACTAAGTCCTCACACTAGGACATCTGTCGTGACAATTCCACGACAACCTCGGAACACTGGAGACCGAAAGGTCGAGCGTGAATCATATAGTAGATATGATCAACATAGTGATGTTCACCATTGAAAACTACTCCATCTCACGTGATGATCGGACATGGTTTAGTTGATTTGGATCACGTGATCATTTAGATGACTAGAGCGATGTCTATCTAAGTGGGAGTTTTTAAGTAATATGATTAATTGAACTTTAATTTATCATGAACTTAGTCCTGATAGTATTTGCATAACTATGTTGTAGATCAATAGCTCGCGATGTAGCTCCCCATTTATTTTTGATATGTTCCTAGAGAAAAACTATGTTGAAAGATGATAGTAGCAATGATGCGGACAAGGTCCGTGATCTGAGGATTATCCTCATTGCTGCACAGAAGAATTATGTCTTTGATGCACCGCTAGGTAACAGACCTATTGCAGGAGCAGATACAGACGTTATGAACGTTTGACAAAGCTCAGTATGATGACTACTTAATAGTTTAGTGCACCATGCTTTACGGCTTAGAACCGGGACTTCAAAAACGTTTTGAACGCCATGGAACATATAAGATGTTCTAAGAGTTGAAATTGGTATTTCATACTAATGCCCGTGTCGAGAGGTATGAGACCTCTGACAGTACTTTGCCTACAATGTGGAGGAGAATAGCTCAGCCAGTGAGCATGTGCTTAGATTGTCTGGGTACTACAATTGCTTGAATCAAGTGGGAGTTAATCTTCCAGATAAGATAGTAATTGATAAAGTTCTCTAGTCACTATCACCAAGTTACTAGAACTTAGTGATGAACTATAATATGCAAGGATGACGAAAGTAATTCCAAAGCTCTTCGCGATGCTGAAATCAGTGAAGGTAGAAATCAAGAAATAGCATCAAGTGTTGATGGTTAACAAGACCACTAGTTTCAAGAAAAGGGCAAAGGGAAAGAAAGAGGAACTTCAAAGAAGAAAGGCAAGCAAGTTGCCACTCCCATGAAGAAGCTCAAAGCTAGACCCAAGCCTGGAACTGAGTGCTTCTACTGCAAAGGAAATGGCCACTGGAAGTGGAACTGCCCTAGATACTTGGCGGATAAGAAGGATGGCAAAGTGAATAAAAGTATATATTTGATATACATGTCATTGATGTGTACTTT
Organism: Triticum urartu; assembly: GCF_003073215.2. Taxonomy (NCBI): domain Eukaryota; kingdom Viridiplantae; phylum Streptophyta; class Magnoliopsida; order Poales; family Poaceae; genus Triticum; species Triticum urartu. The sequence continues at coordinate 509,043,741 of NC_053023.1, read as the reverse complement.
ACTAGTGTTTATAAAAACACCTCAGTATTTTATATTGGTTCAGTTACTAAGAGTAGTAACTCGAAACGGGAGTTGCAAAATAAACAGAGACTAGTTAAGGGCGAGGTGATGATGTGAGTTGGAAGTGATTCCAAGGTTGATAAGATCACCATCGCACACTCCCTTTACCTTCGGGATTAGTGTTGAACCTAAAATAAATGTTATTTGGTTTTTGCGTAGAGCATAATATGATTGGATCATGTTTATTGCAATATGGTTATTCATTTAAGTCAAGGATAATTGTTATTCTCTTTACATGAATAAAACCTTCTGAGGTCATACACCCAAGGTGAATGGTTTATTGAATCTCGATCGTAGTAATACACATATTCATAATATTGAAGCCAAAAGATGCAAAGTTAATAATGATAGTGCAACTTATATGTGGCACTGCCGTTTAGGTCATATTGGTGTAAAGCGCATGAAGAAACTCCATGCTGATGGGCTTTTGGAATCACTTGATGCTTGCGAACCATGCCTCATGGGCAAGATGACTAAGACTCTATTCTCCGGAACAATGGAGCGAGCAACTGACATATTGGAAATAATACATACTGATGTATGCAGTCCGATGAGTGCTGAGGCTCGTGGCGGGTATTATTATTTTCTGATCTTCATAGATGATTTGAGCAGATATGGGTAAATCTACTTGATGAAACATAAGTCTGAAACATTTGAAAAGTTCAAAGAATTTCAGAGTGAAGTGGAAAATCATCGTAAACAGAAAATAAAGTTTCTACGATATGATTGTGGGGACGAATATTTGAGTTACGAGTTTGGTCTTCAACTAAAACAATGTGGAATGGTTTCACAAATTCATGCCACATGGAACACCACATCATAATGGTGTGTCCGAACGTCATAACTGTACTTTATTGTATATAGTGCAATTTATGATGTCTCTTACCGATTTACCACTATCGTTTTGGGGTTATGCATTAGAGACGGCTACATTCACGTTAAATAGGGCATCGTCTAATTCGTTGAGACGATACCATATGAACAATGGTTTGAAACCTAAGCTGTCGTTTCTTAAAGTTTGGGGTTGTGATGCTTATGTGAAAAAGTTTCAGCCTGATAAGCTCAAACCCAAATCGGAAAAGTGCGTCTTCATAGGATACCCAAAAGAAATTGTTGGGTACACCATCTATCACAGATCTGAAAGGCAAGATCTTTGTTGCTAAGAGTGGATCCTTTCTAGCGAATAAGTTTCTCTCGAAAGAAGTGAGTGGGAGGAATGTAGAACTTGATGAGGTAATTGTACCTTCTCCCAAATTGGAAAGTAGTTCATCACAGAAATCAGTTCTAGTGATTTCTACGCCAATTAGTGAGGAAGCTAATGATGATGATCATGAAACTTTAGATCAAGTTACTGCCGAACCTCATAGGACAATCAGAGTATGGTCCGCACCAGAGTGGTACGGTATTCCTTTCTGGAAGCCATGCTACTAGACCATGACAAACCTACGAACTATGAGGAAGCGATGATGAGCCCAGATTATGCGAAATGGCTTAAGACCATGAAATCTGAGATGGGATCCATGTATAAAGAACAAAGAATGGACTTTGATTGACTTGCCCAATGATTGGCGAGCCATTGAGAATAAATGGATCTTCAAGAGGAAGACGGACGCTGATAGTATTGTTACTATCTACAAAGCCCAATTTGTCGCAAAAATATTTTCGACAAGTTCAAGGTGTTGACTACGATGAGATTTTCTCACTCATAACGATGCTTAAAAGTCTGTCCTAATCATGTTAGCAGTTGCCGCATTTTGTGAAATCTGGCAAATGGATATCAAAACTACATTCCATAATGGATTTATTAAAGAAGAGTTGTGTATGATGCAACCAGAAGGTATATTCAATACTAAAGGTGCTAACAAAGTGTGCAAGCTCCAGCGATCCATCTATGGACTGGTGCAAGCATCTCAGAGTTGGAATATACGCTTTGATGATTTGATCAAAGCATATAGTTTTATACAGACTTGCGGTGAAACCTGTATTTACAAGAAAGTGAGTGGGAGCACTATAGCATTTCTGATAAGTATATGTGAATGACATATTGTTGATCGGAAATAATGTAGAATTTTCTGGAAAGCATAAAGGAGTGTTTGAAAGGAGTTTTTCAAAGAAAGACCTTGGTGAAGCTGCTTACATATTGGGCATCAAGATCTATAGAGATAGAACAAGACGCTTGATAAATTTTTCAATGAGTACATACCTTGACAAGATTTTGAAGTAGTTCAAAATGGAACAATCAAAGAAGGAGTTCTTGCCTGTGTTGCAAGGTGTGAAGTTGAGTAAAGACTCAAAACCCGACCACGGTAGAAAATAGAAAGAAAATGAAAAGTCATTCCCTATGCCTCAGCCATAGGTTCTATAAAGTATGCCATGCTGTGTACCAGTCCTATTGTATACCTTAGCATTATTTTGGCAATGGAGTATGATAGTGATCTAGCAGTAGATCACTGGACAACAGTCAACATTATCCTTAGAGGACTAAGGAAATATTTCTCAATTGTGGAGGTTGAGGGAGTCCTGGATTAGGGGGTGTCCGGATAGCCAGACTATACCTTCGGCCGGACTCCTGGACTATGAAGATGCAAGATTGAAGACTTCGTCCCGTGTCCGGAAGGGACTTTCCTTGGCGTGGAAGGCAAGCTTGGCGATACGGATATGTAGATCTCCTACCATTGTAACCAACTCTGTGTAACCCTAGCCCTCTCCGGTGTCTATATAAACCGAAGGGTTTTAGTCCGTAGGACGAACAACAATCATACCATAGGCTAGCTTCTAGGGTTTAGCCTCCTTGATCTCGTGGTAGATGTACTCTTGTACTACCCATATCATCAATATCAATCAAGCAGGAGTAGGGTTTTACCTCCATCGAGAGGGCCCGAACCTGGGTAAAAACATCGTGTCCCTTGTCTCCTGTTACCATCCGCCTAGACGCACAGTTGGGGACCCCCTACCCGAGATCCGCCGGTTTTGACACCGAGATTGGTGCTTTCATTGAGAGTTCCTCTGTGTCGTCACTTTTAGGCCCGATGGCTCCTCCGATCATCAACGACGATGCGATCCAGGGTGAGACTTTTCTCCCCGGACAGATCTTCGTATTTGGCGGCTTTGCACTGCCGGCCAATTCGCTTGGCCATCTGGAGCAGATCGAAAGCTACGCCCCCGGCCATCGGGTCAGATTTGGAAGTTTGAGCTACACGGCCGACCTCCGCGGAGACTTGATCTTCGATGGATTCGAGCCGCAGCCGAGCACGCCGCACTGTCACGATGGGCATGATCTAGCTCTGCCGCCGAACAGTGCCCTGGAGGCCGCACCCGCATCAGCTCCGACCCTTAATTTGGAGCCAACTGCGCCAATCGAGGATGGGTGGTTGGACACCGCCTCGGGGGCTGCAATCTCTATGGCGATCGAGCCGAACACCATCCCTATTCTCTGCGAAGCCCGTGACTCCAAGGAGCCGGACTCCTCTCCAGACTCCGAGCCCTCTGTGCCCCTACCGATCGAACCCGATTGGGCGCCGATCATGGAGTTCACCGCCGCGGACATCTTTCAGCACTCGCCCTTCGGCGATATTCTGAATTCACTAAAGTCTCTCTCTTTATCAGGAGAGCCCTGGCTGGACTATGGTCAGCAAGGTTGGGATGCAGATGATGAAGAAATTCAAAGCCCACCCACCACCCACTTCGTAGCCACTGTTGATGATTTAACCGACATGCTCGACTTCGACTCCGAAGACATCGACGGTATGGACGCCGATGTAGGAGACGATCAAGAACCAGCGCCTATAGGGCACTGGAAAGCCACCTCGTCATATGATATATACATGGTGGACACCCCAAAAGAAGGCAATGGCGATGGAACAGCGGAGGATGACCCCTCCAAGAAGCAGCCTAAGCGCCAGCGTCAGTGGCGCCGCTCTAAATCCCGCCAAAGCAAAAATGGTGATTCCGGCACGGGAGATAATAACACCCCGGACAGTGCCGAAGACAACCACCTCCAGCAAGATTCAGCACAGGAGGATGGAGAAGCCAGCCCTCATGAGAGAGCGGCAGACAGAGAGGTCGAGGACGATAATTATATGCCTCCCTCCGAAGACGAGGCAAGCCTCGACGATGACGAATTTGTCGTGCCGGAGGATCCCATCGAACAAGAGCGTTTCAAACGCAGGCTTATGGCCACGGCGAGCAGCCTCAAGAAAAAACAGCAACAACTTAGAACTGATCAAGATTTGCTAGCCGACAGATGGACTGAAGTCCTTGCGGCCGAAGAGTATGAACTCGAACGCCCCTCCAAGAGCTACCCAAAGGCGCAGGTTGCTACCCCGATTAGAGGAGGAAGCACCTAAACCTACATCACCAACGCATGATGCGGCCGACCGGCCACCCCGTGGCCGCGACAGAGAGGCCTCTCGGCCCTCCACTCAAGCCGCACCCCGGCGCCGCTCAAAAAATACCAAGGCACGGGAAAATGCGCCAGACCTGCGAGATATATTGGAGGACAAGGCAAGGCAAACAAGATCGATCTACGGATCGCGTGGGCGCCCCCCGGCACGAGACGGTAATCGTCACTCCGGATACAGTCAATCCGGCCGGGCCGAACACAGTAGACAAAGCTCGTTTGAGCTGCGTCGTGATATAGCCCAATACAGAGGCGCCGCACACCCACTATGCTTCACAGATGAAGTAATGGATCATCAAATCCCCGAGGGTTTCAAACCCGTGAACATCGAATCATACGATGGCACAACAGATCCTGCGGTATGGATCGAGGACTATCTCCTTCATATACACATGGCCCGCGGTGATGACCTACACGCCATCAAATACCTCCCACTCAAGCTTAAAGGACCAGCTCGGCATTGGCTTAACAGCTTGCCAGCAGAATCAATTGGTTGTTGGGAGGACCTGGAAACCGCATTCCTCGACAATTTCCATGGCACTTATGTGCGAGCACCAGACGCGGATGACCTTAGCCACATAATTCAGCAGCCAGAGGAATCGGCCAGACAATTCTGGACACGGTTCCTAACCAAGAAAAATCAAATCGTCGACTGTCCGGATGCAGAGGCCCTAGCAGCCTTCTAGCATAACATCCGCGACGAGTGGCTTGCACGGCACCTAGGACAGGAAAAGCCGAAATCTATGGCAGCCCTCACGACACTTATGACCCGCTTTTGCGCGGGAGAAGACAGCTGGCTAGCTCGTAGCAATAACATGACCAAGAGCCCTGGTAATTCGGATACCAAGGACAGCAGTGGCAGGTCGCGTCGCAACAAGCAAAAGCGCCGCATTAATGGCGACAATGCCGACGATAGGGCCGTTAATGCCGGATTCAGAGGCTCTAAACCCGGTCAGCGGAAAAAGCCATTCAAAAGAAATACTCCGGGCCCGTCCAGTTTGGACCGAATACTCGACCGCTCATGCCAGATACATGGCACCCCCGAAAAACCAGCCAATCACACCAACAGGGATTGTTGGGTGTTCAAGCAGGCAGGCAAGTTAAATGCCGAAAGCAGAGACAAGGGGCTGCATAGCGATGACGAGGAGGAGCCCCGGCCGCCGAACAACAGTGGACAGAAAGGTTTTCCCCCACAAGTGCGGACGGTGAACATGATATACGCAACCCACGTCCCCAAGAGGGAGCGGAAGCGTGCGCTAAGGGACGTATACGCGATGGAGCGAGTCGCCCCAAAGTTCAACCAATGGTCTTCCTGCCCGATCACTTTTGATTCAAGGGACCACCCCACTAGCATTCGTCACGGCGGATTCGCCGCATTGGTTCTAGACCCAATTATTGACGGATTTCACCTCACTAGAGTCCTTATGGACGGCGGCAGCAGCCTGAACCTGCTTTACCAGGATACAGTGCGGAAAATGGGCATCAATCCCTCAAGGATTAAACCCACTAAAACGACCTTTAAAGGCGTCATACCAGGTGTAGAGGCCAACTGTACAGGCTCAGTTACACTTGAAGTGGTCTTCGGATCTCCGGATAATTTCCGAAGCGAGGAGTTAATCTTCGACATAGTCCCGTTCCGCAGTGGCTATCACGCACTGCTCGGGCGAACCGCATTTGCCAAGTTCAATGCGGTGCCGCACTACGCGTACCTCAAGCTCAAAATGCCAGGCCCTCGAGGAGTCATCATGGTCAATGGAAACACCGAACGCTCTCTCCGAACGGAGGAGCATACAGCGGCTATCACAGCGGAAGTACAAAACAGCCTCTCAAGGCAATTCTCCAGTCCGGCCATTAAACGTCTGGACACCATCAAGCGCGCCCGGAGTAACCTACAACAAGACCGCCTGCCACGTTCCGAGCAAGCGTAGCAATGCGGCCCCAACCCCAGCCCTCGCGAACTTGCGAAACCAGTGTTGCGCGTACATAACTACGCTCTGGAAATACCATGGGCACAGGGGGAGGGGCACCATCACGGCATGCCCGAAACGCGGCTTAAACCGCGCTAGGGGCTGCCGACTTCTTCATTTTCTCTTACTTTCAGGACTCCACTCTTCGGAAGGCCTGTCCGGCAGTACAATTGTTGCACAAATGATACAACAACCAGGGGAGCAGAAAGCTACGCCGCACTATGGAACTCTAAGGTGGTCTCTATAACGAGCAGTATACCTATTTCACATACCATTCCACAGCCCCCCTGGAAAGGACATGTTAAATAGTCCCATCTTTTTCTTATTGCACTATTTGTTTCGTTCTGCTTTGATCGTGGCTTTTTTAAATAAACAATGCATAGCTTCCGTCTATTATTGCATTACTATTTTTTACGAATATATGTTCATTAATGACATGTTGCACCCGTACACTTTGGTATGGCCAATACGCCAGGGGCTTAAGTACCCCACAATACGGTGTGAGAAGTCCGAACACTTTCACAAGTGCGGCGCCCCGAACTTATAGCATTATATGCATCGGCTCCGAATCATGTCTTGGGTCAATAGTTGGGTTTGCCCGGCTCCTATGTTTTGGTACCTTACGTTCCGTTATATCGGCTAAGGTAGCACTAGCAGAACTACTGCGATTGTGCCCCAGTTGAGCAGGCTAAGCATCTCGGTAGAGAAAGCTAAAACTGATCGTCATGATGAGGCGAGAGCCGGTCGCTGTTCGAGAGGTTTTCGAGTCCCTAAAGACTTATGCCGCTTAGAGCGAGGAGTCGGCTTTGTCCGGCCTAGGCGTGGATAGTGCCCCGAATTCGGTCTTCCGAACACTAGGGGCTTCGCCGAAATTTAAAATTATAGAATTCTATGGCTAAGCGAGAGTGTTCAAGCATTATAGTCCGATTGCCTTGTTCGTTGTGTTGAGCGCCTCCCTCGAAGGACCCAAGAATGGGAAAAAGAGCGCTCATGTTTATCCCGAACACCCCAACACTCGTGGCATGGGGGCAGAAGCCGACGACTCGCCATCTCTCAAATTTGATAAACGGCCGCACAGAAGGTAATATTTTAAATTCAAAGCATTGCTTAGCGCACATGAACAAGTTTTCAGCGTACAGGATCACAAATGCGAGTTTACTCAAAAATTAAATCTTTGGAGCATTCATCCGCTATAAGGCGGGCACCGTTCAAGACGCCCTCATAATACGCTTCCGGGACGTGATGCTCCTTGCTCGGCGGCGGCCCGTCCTTCACCAGCTTCTCCGCATCCACCTTGCCCCAGTGCACTTTAGCACGGGCAAGCGCCCTACGGGCACCTTCGATGCAGACGGAGCGCTTGATTACTTCAAGCCATGGACAGGCATCCACCAGCCGCCTCACCAGCCCGAAGTAGCTACCAGGCAGAGCCTCTCCAGGCCAAAGCCGAACTATGAGGCCCTTTATGGCCTGTTCGGCCACCTTGTGGAGCTCGACCATTTGCTTCAGCTGGTCGCTCAAAGGCACCAGGTGTCCGGCCTCAGCATACTGAGACCAGAACACCTTCTCCGTCGAGCTCCCCACCTCGGATCGGTAGTAGGCGGCGGCATCAGACGCACTGCGGGGCAAATCTGCGAATGCTCATTGAGAACTCCGGACTCGGGTAAGTAACAAGTAATTCACTTTCACGTGCTTGCTTTGCATAATGAATGCCTTACCCGCCATTATCTTCTTCATCGCTTCAATTTCTTGGAGGGCTTTCTGGGCTTCGGCCTTGGTAGACTTCGCGCTTTCGAGGGCTGCCGCAAGCTCGGACGCTTGCGTCTTTGAGTCAAGCTCCAAACTCTCGTGTTTTTTCACGAGAGCCTGGAGCTCTTTCTGCACCTCCTCCACCCGCGCCTCCTGCTTCCCTCTCTCTGTGCGCTCCGCGGCCGCTCTGTTTTCGGCCTCGGACAACGCTTTCTTAAGGGTTGCCACCTCGGTCGTCGCCCCTATAATAGCACGTTGATCCTGTCATTTTTTGCAACCACATCTTCTCTATATACTTGCGCAAGGTATTACTTACCTTCCTTCTCCTCGAGTTTCCTCTTGGCATGGCTGAGCTCATTCTCGGACCGCGCGAGGTTTTGCTTCAGCGTATCCACCTCCGCAGTCAGTGCGGTGGAGGCCAGCAGCGAAGCCTGCATACGCATATTGACTTGACTATGTTAGACTCCTGTGAATGTTATTAGATCCTCTATTCAGATTTTCTTTCCGAACGCCGAACAGAGCATCAGGGGCTACTGTCTATGCGGTAATATTTTTACATAATCTTTACTTACCTCAAAGCCTGTTAGAAGGCTGGCACAGGCTTCAGTCAGTCCGCTCTTGGCGGACTGAACCTTTTGGATCACCGCACTCATAATAGTGCGGTGCTCCTCGTCGATGGAGGCGCCGTTAAGCACCTCCAACAGATTGCCCGGTGCCTCCGGTTGGACGGAGGTCACTGGCTCGGTAGGCTTGCTCCTCTTGGAAGGAGGCTGCCTACCGGAGTCCGGAACCGTTGAAGGTTCCGGCGCGGTGTCCGGCTCAAGGCCGGACTTGGAGCCCTTGGGGGTTCTATCCCCTTTACGCATGGAGTCCGGGAGGTCGCCTTGCGGCGCCTCCAGGACCACCTCCTCCTGGCTTGGAACCTATTGGGACGCCACCTCGGCGTCATCCGTAGGATGGGGGGAGGTAGCCGTCGGAAGAGAATTCACATACGACGAATACAGGGAACCGCTCAACGACACGTCGAGACGGTCTTTGGGTGGACTGCATAAACATGTTCGACGTAAGGAAAAGCTGTGCAATGGGGGAATACTATGAATCACTCTGGTATCCGGATACTTACGATCTCGCCAGGGGCTTGGCCCTATGCGGCCACTCCTCTTTGCCGTCGTCGGCGTTGGTGGAGTAGTCCGGAGGAGGGGTCTTCCCCTTCTTGGACCCTTCGGCCTCCCCAGTTGGGGCGGCCTTCCTTTTCTTCCCTCCCCCCGCTGGAGGGGGAGAGGTCTCTTCTTCCTCCTCCTCGTCTTCACGGGAGGAGTGTGTCTTGGAGTCTTCGGATGATGAATCCAACACCTCCAGGCGCCAGGCACTCTTTCGAGTCCCCGTGGCCTTCTTCTTGGCCTTCTTCTCCGGCACCACATAGGGTGCCGGAACCAGCAGCTTCGCCAAGCGAGCGTCCGCTGGGCCTTCGGGCAAAGGAGTCGGACAATTGATCTGTCCGGATGTCTCCTGCCAATCCTGTCAAAGGTAAGGGAGCTTAGATCCCGCATTGAGTCAAACTATGAAAAACTAATACCCTATAAAAGGTAAAAACAGCTTACCGCACTAGCGTGACGCTGCGAGCTGAATCCGCGATCCTCGATAGCGGATGCGGGGGCCTTGGCGCCCTTGAAAAGCACCTTCCAGGCATCTTCGTATGTCGTGTCGAAGAGCCTGCTCAGAGTTCGGTGCTGCGCTGGGTCGAACTCCCACAGGTTGAAAGCCCGTCATTGACACGGGAGGATCCGGCGGATGAGCATAACCTGGACTATGTTGACAAGTTTGAGCTTCTTGTCCATCAGGGTTTGGACGCATGTTTGGAGTCCGGTCAGCTCTCCTTTTTTACCCCACGACAGGCCCGTCTCTTTCCAGGAGGTGAGCCGCGTAGGGGGTCCGGATCGGAACTCGGGGGCTGCGACCCATTCAGGGTCGCGCGGCTCGGTGATGTAAAACCACCCCGATTGCCACCCCTTTAGGGACTCCATGAAGGAGCCCTCGAGCCATAGGACGTTGGGCATCTTGCCCACCATGGCACCTCCGCACTCCGCCTGGGTGCCGCGCACCACCTTCGGCTTGACATTGAAAGTCTTGAGCCATAGGCCGAAATGGGGGCGAATGCAGAGGAAAGCCTCGCACACGACGATAAACGCCGAGATCTTGAGGACAAAGTTCGAGGCCAGATCGTGGAAATCCAGGCCATAGTAGAACATGAGCCCCCGGACAAATGGGTGGAGAGGGAAGCCCAGTCCACGGAGGAAATGGGGGAGGAACACCACCCTCTCATGGGGCCTAGGGGTGGGGATGAGCTGCCCCTCTTCGGGAAGCCGGTGCGCAATGTCGTTAGACAAGTATCCGGCCTTCCTCAGTTTTTTGATGTGTCCCTCCGTGACGGAGGAGACCATCCACTTGCCTCCCGCTCCGGACATGGCTGGAGAAGGTTGAGGTGGGGTGTGCGGACTTGGGCGCTGGAGCTCGAGTGCGCGGAAATGGATAGGCAAAGAAGGAAGAAGGCGTGGATGAAAAGGTGGATCCTTATTCCCTTATATGGGCGGATGCGACTATGCGTCCCCACCAGCCTAGTAAAACTCGCTTATCTCCCAAGCGCCGTAATCAATGGCGTGGTTGGGTTACCCACGCCCATATTGATGAGAATCCCGGAATAAGGGGACATGATCTCTGCCTTGACAAGACGTGCCAAGGAAATCACCTCGCTAAACGCGCTGAGGTGGGACAGTAAAACGATTCGAATAAAGACTTGGTCGTGGTGTGATGTCACACTACGGAATACATCAGCAGATTAGATTTGTGTAAATATTATTCTCTCTATGGCAATATGTGGAAACTTATTTTGCAGAGCCAAACACTACCTTTGTGTTCGAAATCTTCTATGAAGTACTTGGAGGAGGAACCCGCCTTGCAATGCCGAAGACAATCTGCGCGCCAGACTCGTCGTCATTGAAGCCTGGTTCAGGGGCTACTGAAGGAGTCCTGGATTAGGGGGTGTCCGGATAGCCGGACTATACCTTCGGCCGGACTCCTGGACTATGAAGATACAAGATTGAAGACTTCGTCCCGTGTCCGGAAGGGACTTTCCTTGACGTGGAAGGCAAGCTTGGCGATACGGATATGTAGATCTCCTACCATTGTAACCGACTCAGTGTAACCCTAGCCCTCTCCGGTGTCTATATAAACCAGAGGGTTTTAGTCCGTAGGACGAACAACAATCATACCATAGGCTAGCTTCTAGGGTTTAGCCTCCTTGATCTCGTGGTAGATCTACTCTTGTACTACCCATATCATCAATATCAATCAAGCAGGAGTAGGGTTTTACCTCCATCGAGAGGGCCCGAACCTGGGTAAAAACACCGTGTCCCTTGTCTCCTGTTACCATCCGCCTAGACGCACAATTGGGGACCCCCTACCCGAGATCCGCCGGTTTTGACACCGACAGAGGTGATAAAAGAGTTCATCATAAAGAGTTACGTTGATGCAAGCTTTTGACAGCAATCTAGATGACTCTAAGTCTCGATCTAGATACATATTGAAAGTGGGAGCAATTAGCTAGACTAGCTCCATGCAGAGTATTGTAGACATAGAAATTTGCAAAATAGATGCGGATCTGAATGTTGCAGACCCGTAGACTAAACTTCTCTCATAAGCAAAACATGATCACTCTTTGGGTGTTCATCACATAGCGATGTGAACTAGATTATTGACTCTAGTAAACCCTTTGGGTAATTAGTCACATGAAGATGTGAACTAATCACATAAAGATGTGAACTATTGGTGTTAAATCACATGATGATGTGAACTAGATTATTGACTCTAATGCAAGTGGGAGACTGAAGGAAATATGCCCTAGAGGTAATAATAAAGTTATTATTTATTTCCTTATATCATGATAAATGTTTATTATTCATGCTAGAATTGTATTAACCGGAAACTTAGTACATGTGTGAATACATAGACAAACAAAGTGTCACTAGTTTGCCTCTACTTGACTAGCTCGTTGAATCAATGATGGTTATGTTTCCTGGCCATAGACATGAGTTGTCATTTGATTGACGGGGTCACATCATTAGAGAATGATGTGATTGACTTGACCCATCCGTTAGCTTAGCATAATGACCGTTCAGTTTTATTGCTAATGCTTTCTTCATAACTTATACATGTTCCTCTGACTATGAGATTATGCAACTCCCGAATACCGGAGGAACACCTTGTGTGCTATCAAACGTCACAACATAAGTGGGTGATTATAAAGATGCTATACAGGTGTCTCCGATGGTGTTTGTTGAGTTCGCATAGATCGAGATTAGGATTTGTCACTCCGTGTATCAGAGAGGTATCTCTGGGCCCTCTCGGTAATGCACATCACTATAAGCCTTGCAAGCAATGTGACTAATGAGTTAGTTATGGGATGTTGCATTACGAAACGAGTAAAGAGACTTACCGGTAATGATATTGAACTAGGTATTGAGATACCAACGATCGAATCTCGGGCAAGTAACATACCGATGACAAAGGGAACAACGTATATCGTTATGCGCTTTGACCGGTAAAGATCTTCGTGGAATATGTAGGAACCAATATGAGCATCCAGGTTCCGCTATTGGTTATTGACCGGAGACATGTCTCAGTCATGTCTACATAGTTCTCGAACCTGTAGGGTCCGCACGCTTAACGTTTGGTGACGATCGGTATTACGACTTTATGTGTTTTGATGTACCGAAGGTAGTTCAGAGTCCCGGATTTGATCACAGACATAACGAGGAGTCTCGAAATGGTCGAGATGTAAAGATCGATATATTGGAAGCCTATGTTTGGACATCAGAATGGTTCCGGGTGAAAACGGGAGTATACCGGAGCACCAGGAGGTTACCGGAACCCCCCGGGAGGTATATGGGCCTTATTGGGCCTTAGTGGGAGAGAGGGGAAAGGAGCAAATGAGGGGGCGCCCCCCAGCCCAATCCAAATTGGGAGGGGGGCCGGCCCCCCTTTCCTTCCTCCTCCCTCCTCCTTCCTTCTCTGCTAAATCCAACAAGGCAAGGGGTGGAATCCTACTCCCGATGGGAGTAGGACCCCCCTTGGGGCGCGCCTAGGAGGCCGGCCCCCTCCCCCTCCTCCACTCCTTTATATACGGGGGAGGGGCACCCCATAGAGAGACAAGTTGATCATTGATCTTTAGCCATGTGCGGTGCCCCCCTTCACCATAATCCACCTCGGTAATATCGTAGCGGTGCTTAGGCGAAGCCCTATTCCGGTAGCAACATCATCACCGTCATCACACCGTCATGTTGACGAAGCTCTCCCTCGAAGCTCTACTGGATCGTGAGTTCGCGGGACGTCACTGAGCCGAACGTGTGCAGATCGCGGAGGTGTCGTATCTTCGGTACTAGATCGGTCGATCGTGAAGACGTACGACTACATCAACCGCGTTGTCATAACGCTTCCGCTTACGGTCTACGAGGGTACATAGACAATACTCTCCCCTCTCGTTTCTATGTATCGCCATGATCTTGCGTATTCGTAGGATTTTTTTGAAATTACTATGTTCCCCAACAATTAATGGGTCTGGCATTATGATAGAAAGGGTGTCTATTCGATCTGCATGGTTTATCACATGATAGTGAGCCTGAAAAGTCAATGTGATGTGTGAAATGATAAGCTCCACTCGGATAAGTCCTAGCAAAGATTAGGCGCGCGGTTTCTTTGGTGCCTGGCTCATCACTCTGAGCTAACAACGGATGTCCTACAATACTTACACATGAGAGTTGTTCTATAGTGTCTGGGGAAAGAGATTTCTAGAGAGATTCGTTGATAGACTATACGATGGTGCTATGTGTGTGTGATCTTTGGAGGATAGGGAGATCACTAAGCATACTTACCATGTGCAACATCCATGACACTAAAGCCACCCAAATTAGTATCAATCAAGAAAAAAGCAAGCATGTGTGTTCCTTACAGTGGCATGCAACTTCAATCTGTCAAACACTCAACCCTGGAAAAGAAAGGAGGAGACGATGAGTCGCCCTCCACTATTCATCAATTGTTGGCCTCTCGCTTTTTATCTTTGTTCATGACTAATTTTCCACAACATATTATTAAAAACATGTTCAAAATATAACCACAAAGGAACAATTCAACAATAGCAAATCGAGCCTTATGAAAACAACATGGTACATGAAGGCACACAAAAGTCTGGCATAGTGACTTTAGAGGAAAAATTTCTCACTTTGATAAAAGTAGTGAGCCTCTAGGCATAGGCCGACGACCCGGTCGAACACCTTGCCAACCACCGAACTTAACACTTCTACATCATTTGGATTTGTCTAGCAAAAATGCTACACTTACAGGGCTGGAGTTACATAAGGAACTTATGGGACGACGTGTGCCAATAAAATCGATCGCTCCCCTGCATTTAAGTGTGGGGACCGGCCCGTGATTAATCCATCCTCCACTTCAGCCCCATAAGTGTTTTCTGTACAAAATTCACGTAAGTGTAGCATCGCTCTTTGTCTAGTGCCCTGATGTCTACTACACAACCTTCTTCTTGTAGACGTTGTTGGGCCTCCAAGTGCAGAGGTTTGTAGGACAGTAGAAAATTTCCCTCAAGTGGATGACCTAAGGTTTATCAATCCGTGGGAGGCATAGGATGAAGATGGTCTCTCTCAAACAACCCTGCAACCAAATAACAGAGTCTCTTGTGTCCCCAACACACCCAATACAATGGTAAATTGTATAGGTGCGCTAGTTCGGCGAAGAGATGGTGATACAAGTGCAATATGGATGGTAGATATATGTTTTTGTAATCTGAAAATATAAAAACAGCAAGGTAACTAATGATAAAAGTGAGCACAAACAGTATTGCAATGCTAGGAAACAAGGCCTAGGGTTCATACTTTCACTAGTGCAAGTTCTCTCAACAATAATAACATAATTGGATCACATAACTATCCCTCAACATGCAACAAAGAGTCACTCCAAAGTCACTAATAGCGGAGAACAAACGAAGAGATTATGGTAGGGTACGAAACCACCTCAAAGTTATTCTTTCTGATTGATATATTCAAGAGTCCCTAGTAAAATAACATGAAGCTATTCTTTCCGTTCAATCTATCCTAGAGTTCGTACTAGAATAACACCTTAAGACACAAATCAACCAAAACCCTAATGTCACCTAGATACTCCAATGTCACCTCAAGTATCCGTGAGTATGATTATATGATATGCATCACACAATCTCAGATTCATCTATTCAACCAACACATAGAACTTCAAAGAGTGCCACAAAGTTTCTACCGGAGAGTCAAGATGAAAACGTGTGCCAACCCCTATGCATAGGTTCATGGGCGGAACCCGCAAGTTCATCACCAAAACATACATCAAGTGAATCAATAGAATAACCCATTGTCACCACAGTTATCCCACGCAAGACATACATCAAGTGTTCTCAAATCCTTAAAGACTCAATCCGATAAGATAACTTCAAAGGGAAAACTCAATCCATTACAAGATAGTAGAGGGGGAGAAACATCATAAGATCCAACTATAATAGCAAAGCTCGCGATACATCAAGATCGTACCACCTCAAGAACACGAGAGAGAGAGAGATCAAACACATAGCTACTAGTACATACCCTCAGCCCCGAGGGAGAACTACTCCCTCCTCGTCATGGAGAGCACCGGGATGATGAAGATGGCCACCGGAGAGGGATTCCCCCCTCCGGCAGGGTGCCAGAACGGGTCTATATTGGTTTTCGGTGGCTACAGAGGCTTCTGGCGGCGGAACTCCTGATATATTGTGCTTCCCGAAGTTTTTAGGGTATATGGGTATATATGGGAGGAAGAAGTATGTCGGTGGTCCTCCGGGCTATCCACGAGGCAGGGGGCGCGCCTAGGGGTTGGGCGCGCCCCCCACCCTCGTGGGAAGCTCGGGACTCTTCTGGTCCATCTTCGATACTCTGTGGTCTTCTTCTGGTCCAAAAATAAGTTCCGTGAAGTTTCAGGTCAATTGGACTCCGTTTGATTTTCCTTTTCTGCGATACTCTAAAACAAGGAAAAAACAGAAACTTGCGCTGGGCTTTAGGTTAATAGGTTAGTCCCAAAAATCATATAAAATAGCATATGCATATAAAACATCCATGGTTGATAATATAATAGCATGGAACAATCAAAAATTATAGATACGTTGGATACGTATCATGCCCATTCCTACAAGTGTTTCTGTTTGAGCTCCCTCGCTCGGCTTCATCACATCTTCCTCTCCCACCTCCTTTCCATATTCTTCTTTCCCATTCCAAACAAAATCATGTTAATAAAAAGATAGGTTGCAAAATTATGTATCATATTAAATTAATGTTACCAACACAAAATTGGGATGTGCATGTTCCCTATGTCGGGTGTCGAAAGTTAGACACCCGACATAGGGAACACATGCACATCCCAATGTATAGAAGTACATGCTTATGACAGTCACCTGAAAATGGTAGAAAAATGTACACATACTACAACATCAATGGTAAACACGTGGCAACATGAAAAGGGTGTGTGAAAACTTCCAACATCGGTTGGTCATGACATTGTAGGTTGATTTAAAGCTGCATGAATAATAAATATTGCAACACCATAAATTTGAATATTGAAACTTAGACAAGAACACATGACACCATCTCAACATACACAGATCATGTAATGTAGAACCAAAACGCTCGCATGACACAGAGTAGCTCAAATGATCAGGTCACTTGTGGTGAAATATGTCCATCCAAGCTTAAGTTCTAGACTTGGCATCGATGCTCTCATTTTCATTGAATTTATTTCAGGATTTAATAAGTTTGTGGATCTAGGACTCAATCTCTTAAGGGTGCTCATATGGTTATTTCCTATCGACTCTCTCTCAAGGGTGCTTATATGGCAATAATGCTAAACGTATAAAAAGTTACACGCAATTACACACTAAAGTACAAAGAATTACACGCAATTACATGCTGACTAGGATTCTGATTTTGAAGGGGGTGGGCCCTGCTACCTCTTGAGCATGCATTGATTTTCCTTTGAAGAGGAAAGGGTGATGCAACAAAGTAGCTTAAGTATTTCCCTCAGTTTTGAGAACCAATGTATCAATCCAGTAGGAGACAACGCAAAGTCACCTAGTACCTGCACAAACAATCAAGAATCTTGCAACCAACGCGATAAAGGGGTTGTCAACCCCTTCATGGTCACTCGCAAAAGTCGGATCGAATAAAGATAGTAAAGCAAATATTTTTTGTATTTTTGTTGTATAGATTGGAAAGTAAAGATTGCAAAATATTAAACGAGATGCGATGTAAATAAAATAGATGCAATATAATAAGAAAGAGGCCCGTGGGCCATATGTTTCACTGCTGGCTTCTCTCAAGATAGCATGTATTACGGTGGGTGAACAAATTACTGCCGAGCAATTGATAGAAAAATGCATAGTTATGAAGATATCCAAGGCAATGATCATGAATATAGGCATCACATCTGTGTCAAGTAGATTGAAACGATTCTGCATCTATTACTATTACTCCACACATCGACCGCTATCCAGCATGCATCTAGAGTAATAAGTTCATAAGAACAGAGTTACGCATTAAGCAAGATGACATGATGTAGAGGGATAAACTCAAGCAATATGATATAAACCCCATATTTTTATCCTCGATGGCAACAATACAATACGTGCCTTGCTGCCCCTACTGTCACTGGGAAAGGACACCGCAAGATTGAACCCAAAGCTAAGCACTTCTCCCATTGCAAGAAAGATCAATCTAGTAGGCCAAACTAAACCGATAATTCGAAGAGACTTGCAAAGATATCAAATCATGCATATAAGAATTCAGAGAGGAACCAAATAATATTCATAGATAATCTTGTTCATAAACCCACAATTCATCGAATCTCGGCAAACACACCGGAAAAGAGTATTACATCGAATAGATCTCCAAGAACATTGAGGAGAACTTTGTATTGAGAATCAAAGAGAGAGAAGAAGCCATCTAGCTAATAACTATGGGCCCGAAGGTCTGTGGTAAACTACTCATGCTTCATCGGAGAAGCAATGGTGTTGATGTAGAAGCCCTCCGTGATCGATTCCCCCTCCGACAGATCGCCGGAAAAGGCCCCAAGATGGGATCTCACGGGTACAGATGGTTGCGGCAGCAGAAAAGTGGTTTCGTGGCTTGCCGCGATGTTTTTAGGGTATAAGAGTGTATATAGGCGAAAGAAGTACGTCGGTGGAGCTACGAGGGGCCCACGAGGGTGGGGGCGCACCTACCCCCCTAGGCGCGCCCTCCTGCCTCATGGCCACCTCGTGGAGTTCCACACTTTGACTCCAAGTCTTCTGGATTGCTTTCGGTCCAAGAAAGATCATCGCGAAGGTTTCATTCCGTTTGGACTCCGTTTGGTATTCCTTTTCTACTAAACTCTAAAATAGGCAAAAAAAACAAAAATTGGCACTAGGCCTCCGGTTAATAGGTTAGTCCCAAAAATAATACTCCCTCCGTTCCAATTTACTCATCGTGGTTTTAGTTCAAATTTGAACTAAAACCACGACGAGTAAATCGGAACAGAGGGAGTATAAAAGAGCATAGTAAAGTCTGTTAAACATCCAAAACAGATAATATAATAGCATGGAACAATCAAAAATTATAGATATGTTGGAGATGTATCAAGCATCCCCAAGCTTAATTCCTGCTCGTCCTCGAGTAGGTAAATGATAAAAACAGAATGTTTAATGTGGAATGCTACATATCATAATTATCAATGTAATTTTATTTATTGTGGCATGAATGTTCAGATCCTGTAGCGACCCGAACCAAATGGATCAAGACTCTGTGCTTAAATGTTATCCCTGGATCGGTATGCTGACACACACAGTACTCGAGGACTTATAACAGAGGTAAATCACATGTATAAAGTAACGTAAATACTATTACCTCAATCCATATAGCGGAAGTAACAACAAGGTTGTGGATTCCCATCAACACCAACGACAAAGTTGAGTGTAGAAATCGTAACCCTAACGTATCACTTACTCGTCGTAAGATTCCTGCAACATGAGACGTTGCAGCCACAAAGGGTCAGTACATTGAATGTACTCGGAAATTCACACCATATGATAAAATGAGAATGGCTATCTCTATATGCATATTTGGCTGGTGGAGGCTCAAAGTTTAATTTTGCATAAAGCTAATTTTTTCCTACAACAAAGGAATATATTTTATTTACTACAAAGTTTGCTGAAAACATTGAGAATGTTAACCCCATCTCAATCCCAATTAAAGTAATCATTAACCCAACCAGTTAATTAAATTAAGTGATGAGATCAACATGATAATTCAAGAACCAGATACTCAAGATGTCCATAACCGGGGACAAGGCCAATCATGATTAGTTTGTACACTCTGCAGAGGTTTGCGCACTTTTCCCCACAAGACTCGATCTCCCCTGTTGGATTTCTCGCACTACATGGTGTTTGAGAAACGGATGACCGAGACACAGTCTTTCAGAAACATTAACTCTTTACTCAGGGTGGATAGTTACACCTACTTTCCCCTACATCTGCTAGCCCACCACTGAAAGAGGTCATGCAACATACTCAACAGTGCTAGAGCCCATAATAGCTTGTGGCTGCACACGGAAGTTTCTAGCATGAATAATCTTATAATCCCTTTGAGCCTGGGTGGCATTTCATAGGATGATCACACGGGTCCTCCGGGATCCCCTTGGGCAAGCACTGGGTTCTCCAGGTGCCCGGGCAAACCACTGGGTGCTCCAGGGTGCCCCAACCATTCCACCCAGATGTGTGTTTAAGTAGCCACCTTAAGTTAACCATTAATTAATAATCTCACATCTATCATGGATTCACTCAAACTCAATCCACGTCTACGAGCATAGCATAGCAACATGAGCATAACGTAGAAGTAACTCCCCAAGGTTTGATAATAAAAGGGCAATAGGTTCCTACCTCATCAACTACTTCCCAATATCCACATGTTATCAATCCTACTCATGCAATGTTTGAGGGTTGAAACTAATGCATAAAAACTGGGTAATGAAAAATATGATCAAAGTGTGAACTTGCCTCGTACTGTTGATGTAGAAGATTTGCACTCATAACTCCTGATAGTTCTACTCATCATACTCCGGTCAATCTAGCGTAAGCAAGCAATAGTAACCACACATAAGCAATCACTCAAAAGATCGGAAAGAACGAAGAAGACAATTCGAAAAATATCAAACCAACAAATAACTCTGCAACATAAAACAATTTCTAACATTAACAAAATTATGTGAATTTGGTCTTATCAGAAAGTTTAAGTCAAGAGCTTCGATTTGCAAAAAGAATCAACTAAATCGGAGTTATAAAACTCAAGTTATGAACAAAAGAAGTTTGAATACGAATCTGAACAAATTTCAAAATTTCAAAATTTCAAAAAGTTGATGTGACAGGTTCACTGGATAGGTGAAAACAAGACAAAACTATAGGCATTGGTTTGATCTGATTTGGATGAACGAGTAAAAAGTTATGGCTATTTAAAAAATCAGGGCTAAACTCTTTTACGAAAAAAATAGATATGACTAAAAATCTAGGTCTAATGTATAGATACATAGACTAATTGATAATCTAGTTATTCTGCCGTACTAGTCTAGAAATAAAAAATTACGAAAGTATAAAAAGAAAAGAAAACGAAGAAAGATACCTTTATAAGACAGAGAAAAGACGATTTCGAAGAGAGGAGACAATTTCCAAAAGTCCTTCTGAAGAGGAAAAAATATATTTTTTCATTAATGAATCTAGTCAAACCAAAATATTGATTTAACCCGAATTAGATAATTTTTGAAGGCTTTATGAGTCTATATTTATAGATGGAAAAGAGATTTAAGGGTCAAAGGCTAGACAATATGGGACTAAATATATACATACATAGATGAATTTTTTTAAAAAAAACCATAGGCTAAAAGTTAGGCCCGGGTGCGCACTGTAGTTTTTTTTAAACAAAATTCGGTCAAATAAAAAAAGGTTGGCTGGGCCTGGCCCATGTAGGAGAAAAGAAAATGATGGGGCGCCCGATGCCACTATACTGCGCATGTGGGCGACAATTTAGTTCCAGGCACACACGCAGTTTTCCTTTTTTTAATAGAAACAGAAAATGGAGAACGAAATAACGAATATAAAAGTAAAATTATATATAGGCATATTATATATCGAAATTTTCAAAAAAATATTTTCTACGACTTGAAAATTTTTCTAGCATCAAATATAATCCACACAAATTCAAATAAATCAAACAGTGCTACTGCTCTAATAGAATCCAATAAAAATCATTTTAAAATACCAAAATGATTTCAAATTTATTTCTCTCCAAGTTTCTAATGTAGGGAATCATTTTACCATGTTTTCCATATATTTTATTTTTGGAGAAAAATAATTTGAATAAAAACCAAATAACCCCAAATTGAAAATAATTTCAATGAGACTTTGAATTTAATTCTTTTAAAACTTCCAACTCATATTTCGTATGTTCCGAAGAAGTCATTTTATCTTCTCTCGTGGAAATCATTGAGTTGCATAAAGTTTCTGAGTTGGAAAATATTGCCAAATAAATTTCAAATATTTTCAAAACCCTTTTCATTTATTTAAATGGAAGGAGTCATGTCATCTTATCTCTAGGGTTTTTTATTTGAAAAGAATTTGAATTCACGGAGATCATAAAAGCAAAAAATGAAAGTTTGGGAAAGTCCTTTTATTCCCTCTCATTTAACTTTCAAAAAGTTTCGAATTTCAGTCAATCAATCACACAATAATCAAACAAAACTATCTATTTAATATAACATTCCAAAATTTAAAATTTTGGGATGTTACAAACCTACCACCCTTAACATGAATCCCGTCCTCGAGATTCGGAGAGGCTAGCAAGAAATAGGTTAGGGTTTGGGGGTCTCCTCAAAATCCATCGATTGTCGCGGGAGGGGGTCTGGGTGCTACCACCCTTAGAAGCATGGTTACGGTTCCATCAAAACTCATATACTTCCTCCTTTTCGTTGACACTGTCGATCCTCTCAGATCTTCAGGATAATTTCTTCTCTGGGACCTTCCGGTAGTGGCATAACCTTTTTCCTCAATTATTGTGTCCTTTCATCTTGGTAAGGTCCTTCTGTGGCTGGGTCTTCTTAGCTGACGGGTCTGGCGCCAATACTAAACAACTATCGATATCTCCTAGTGGTCAACAATTTATGGTTTTTCCTGCAACAAATGGGTCTGGGCTTTATTCTCACCGTATGACCTACGATTGGCAACAGCTGCCTTGTACCAGGGAAAAAAATACTTATACCATTCTAAGGTTCAAACACGATTTAATATCGTCGTCTCTCTACTATAGGGAAGTCACTCAGATTTACCATCCCATATAGCACGGCGAATAAAAAGAGTAAGTCGGTATGGTGATCAATCCATCCCGCACCCAAATCATTACCTTGTATATGGTTTAGCGAATCTCGCAAGTTAACACTCGGTCATCCTCACAAGCATTGCATAATTTCTCTTGTTTACGAACTGCGTTCGGAAAAATCCATTGATTCTGCAAGCCAAACAAACATCTATCGTTCCTTCACAACTCTCAGGTTTTGCGTTACTCCTATAAAATCGTTTGTCGATAAAATCATAACTTCTTCCAGGGTTTTTCCTTCAGCAAGAGTGTGCTTGCTTCTTGGCAGGTCCTGGGGCTTGTGGGTTATGGCCCATCTCATCACTTGCAAACCTTGAAATCATCATCGGGGGCAACTGATCATTACCCCAACATCCAGCTTCTTAGCAATCTTAAATCCATCCAATTGTATTGTCTCCTTTGCTTCTATTTGTACCAAATTAAGACGTGATTACTCAGACTCATCGTGGGGTTACACTTGCTCCATATTACCAGCATTCTACCTCCTTTATATCCAATAGTACTTCATCCCCTCATAATCTTAGGGTCCCCACATATCGAGATAAAACTCGTACTTACTTTGTCCAAAGTCCACTTCGTGCAACATCATTATCCCTTCCAGGGGTCAAGTGTCCTCACAGGGTACTACCACCCTTAAAATGCACAGATTCATCCATAGACCATAGTTCTCATATCCTCGAAAATGGTCAAAAACTTTCTTCATAGAGTAACAACTCATAAAATCCAAATCAGTACCAATGATACTAACTTTATTGATCCTCAAATTATTACAATCTCCTGCGCTTCCATTACATGCTTCAACTCAACACCGCAATATAAAAAAATTGTTCCCACTGCCACTACTATATTTCTTTTGTTGCAAACTCAACTATTTAGCACAAGGCTCCTTCTCCTTGGGGAATTCTCTGGCATAGTGCCCTGTTCCATTACAACGAAAACATATTACTTCTGACAAGTCTCAAGGTTTCCTTTTTGGGCAACCTATAACGCCCCAAGACCGGAGCTTCAGTGCCTTCCAGGGTTTCTGGGTTTCGTCGTGTGATTTGTTTGGTTCATCGCTTTCATCTTTGCATCATGTGCATTGCATCATGTCTCCATGCCATCATGTCATTTCTTTTCTTAACTCAACTAAATAAATTGCATGGATCTTTGGTCCATTTAAATCGAGGGATATTCACTATGGTGATTACTCTTTAAAACTTATTCTCCCAATATTTTAGGGAGCTATATAAATTATATTCCAATAATTTGGAATCACCCATAACACACGTGCAGATAATCCCATGCCTTTCTGCTTCGAGTTGATCTCCAAACCTTGCCGAAAATTCTTTCTTCTTTTTTTGAGGCTCCTCCAAAAGTCTCAACATTTTTGGACCTTCCCAAAACTCACTTCCATTCAAATCATTTGAATTAATTTCAAATGAGTTTGAATTCAACTTCAACCACGTGCCCACTTCTATTTTGCGGGATCAAGCTCATTTTTGCAAGTCCGGGGAAATTATCCCTATGTGCAAAATCCTTCCATAACCCTCTCCTTCTTTTCCCTCTCTCGATTTTCTTTTCTGTTAAAGGATATAAGAGAAGAGAGAGAGAGAGAGAGAGAAAAGCCCAGCCTAGGCCGACCTGCTAGGCCCAGCCGGCCCATCTAACTCCTCCAACCCTAGGCGCCCGAGCCACCTAGGCCCGATCCCCTACTCCTCCTTCATGCTTCATAGCGCCGCCAGGAGAGCGTTGCACGCGCACGCATCCCAATCCCCATCTCCCCTCGATCTCTCTTTATCGCTCGCAGTAGTCCCTTCCCTCGATCCCACCTCTCCCGTACGCCGCGCCACCTCTCCTCTCGTTCTCTTCCTTCCTCTTCTGCCCGCGTCCCTGTTCACCTCCTCTGCACCGCGCCCCAAGTCCCGAACCTCCATGGAGCTCGCGCCCCATCTTGCTCCAGGGTAAGGAACTCCCCCGTGCGTCTCCCTCCTCGCGCCCGTCCAGCAGGCCCCCGTGTTGCCGCCTCGCTCGCCAAGGCCCGCGAGGCCATCAACATCGTCGCACCCCTGCTGCCTCCCTCCCTTGGCGACCTTGACCTCGGGCCTGTTTCGCCTTGCCGTCGTGCACCTTGTCTCCTCTGCACCCATGGTGCCTCTCATGCTCCCCTGCACTACGAACCCCGAGCTCTGTCATTTCTGCTTCGCTCCGCTGCTACCGCCCCCATCTCCGGCCCCGTTCTCCTGCAACGCCCTTCCTCCTGATGCTCTGCACCAGCACCAAGTCATGGTCGATTTTGTTGTTTCATTGTTGGGCATGAGCAGCTATGGCTCGACATCTTCTGCCGCTGCTCGCCCACTGCCCACCAGAGGCCCTTATGTCTTGTTTCATTTTGGATGGGCAAGAATGTCGCCAAGACTCCGTGGACCGTCAGGCATTTTCTTTGAGATTTTTGCCAAGTACCACGACGACGCATCTTGTTCATCTACCGCCGTTTTCGAAACCGCTAAGAACGGCAAGTACCTCGGCAAGTACCTTGACGCCCGATGCATAGAACGACTACCGTCGCCGACGACCCGAGTACCACTACCGTCGACCCTCGAAGACTCCGTGGACGTCAAGGTCCTTGCCATGACCTCGAACATCTACGGAATGTGCACGACTACAAAATGGGTACCACTACCGTTGCCGAAGACCAGTGTAACGGTATCGTCATGTCCGACTACCGTCGCGTGAACAACTACTTCCACTACCGCCGTCGCGAGAACGCCTACTTCCCTCTACGAACTTGATCCGTTCCGATAAGGCACGCTTCACAAGGTATAACCATCGACATGACCGTCCGTGGACTGAATGCATGTTATGTGATACGAGATGAACCCCGTGTGCGTAGCGTGCCCGTTTGTTACGTGCACGACCCTCGGTTGCCATGCCGCCGACACATGGGACACCCGGTATCTGGGAGCGCCCCATCTTCTTTTTCTCGCTCCCGCCACTTCCTTTTGCACCGGTATCTCTATGAGCTACCGGAACTGATATGTTG